>NW_026918271.1:0-142120 GCF_032062105.1 Saccostrea cuccullata
GGAAATTTTATCATATGAAATTTTATTTCATCATAAATGGTTGATTAATACCAAAGAGCAGATTTCAAAGCATTAATTTATTTTCAGACTACCGTAAATCTGGAAATTTTTGCTGTAGATAAATTTTTAGCAAATTTGCGAGTGCATAAACTGAATTCGCAAAAATATTTTTCTTAAAAATAAATCACAAATAAGAAAAATGTAAACAAAGGAGCGGTCATTCGCAAAATTTTGAAACGTAAAAATTAATCAACAGCATTTTGACAAGAATTCACAAAATAAAATCGACGTAAAAATTTCCAGATTTACGGTATTTATTTTCAACCCCCCCTCCACCAAATACGCCTGACCCAGGGGCATGAAAGTAATCATTTTGCTCCTGTTCACACGACGACTTTAATTTGCAGTAAATTAATGCGAAGTAAACTAATGCGAATCAAACTAATGCGAGTTAAATTGCGTTCACACGACATCTAATGCAAAGTAAACTAATGCGAATTAAACTTTTACTTCGACAGTCAGGCGTGAGGAAGGATATTATGACGTCATTTACAAGTCAAGTCACCTTATACTGAAGCAGATGCATTTGATATAATGACACAGTCTGGAGACATATTTTAGTTATAAACACATTTTTTCTTAGTTTTTCACTCAAAAATAGCACAAGTACTTGAAGCTGACCACCAACATGACGCATTTGACTTAATTTTGCCATTACACATGCCCCAAAATTTAATTTGAATTAGCTTTGCTCAGCGTTCACTCGGAGCTAATGCGAAGTAATTTAATGCGCAGTAAACTAATGCGAGGTAAACTAATTTGCATTAAATTCTCACTGTGAATGCTAAGCAAAGCTAATTTGCAATAAACATGCGTTTAATTCGAATTAAACTCTCCGTGTGAACAGGGCATATGATCATTAGCATAATACCTAGGAGCAAAGGAAAAAGGTTTTTTAAGAATAAATATTTTTCACTATATCATGCTATATAATAAAAAGCCTCCCCCTTACACCAAATGGCAAAACCCCTGACCCAGGGGCCATGAAATTCACAAATTTGGTAGAGGCACTCTTGCTCATCATAACTATGTACATAGTAAGTTTATTTAATACCCAAGAGCAGAGAAGATTTTCAAAGAATTAATATCTTTTCCCTATATAATCAACAGAGCCGCACCCTAACACCAGAACCCCTGATCTTGGGGCCATAAAATTCACATTTTGGAAGAGACACTCTTGTTCATCATAACTATGTACTTAATAGTTAGTTTATTTAATAACCAGAAGCAGAGAAAAAGATTTTCTAAGAAATAATGCATTTTCATTTTATAATCTATATAGCCCCACCCTAGCACTAGAACATCAGCCCTGGGGTCAGGAATTTCACAACATTGGAAGAGTCACTCTTGCTCATCATAACTATATACTTAGTTTATTTAATACCCAGGAGCAGAGAAGAAGATTTTCAAAGAATTAATATCTTTTCACTATATAATCAACAGAGCCCTGCCCTTACACCAGAACCCCTGACCTTGGGGCCATAAAATTCACAATTCTTGAAGAGGCACACTTGCTCATCATAACTAAGTACTTAGTTACTTTATTTAATACCCAGGAGCAGAGGAGAAGATTTTCAAAGAATTAATATATATTCACTATATAATCAACAGAGTTGTGCCCTTACACCAGAACCCCTGACCTTGGGGCCATAAAATTCACAATTCTGGAAGAGGCACACTTGCTCATCATAACTAAGTACTTAGTTACTTTATTTAATACCCAGGAGCAGAGAAGAAGATTTTCAAAGAATTAATATCTTTTCACTATATAATCAACAGAGCCCCATCCTAACACCAGAGCCCCTGACCCTGGGCCATAAAATACACAATTTTGAAAGAGGCTCTCTTGCTCATTATAACTATATACTTAGTTTATCTAATACCCAGGAGCAGAGAAGAAGATTTTCAAAGAATCAATGCATTTTCACTATATAATCTATATAGCTCACCCTAGCACTATAACCCCTGACCCTGGGGTCACAAATTTCACAATTTTGATAGAGGACTCAGTGCTCATTACATTCATGCCAACAGTTTGTCTGCTTGATGTCCAGGAGTAAAGAAGAAGATTTTTAAAGATTGCACTAATTTTCCTTGTTTTGGCCCCACTCCCAAGGCCCCAGGGGGGCAAGAACCATGAAATTCACAATTTTTGTCCCCGTTCACCCATAGATGCTGTATACGAAATTTGGTTGAAATTGGTTCAGTGGTTCCAGAGAAGAAGCTGAAAATGTTCAAATGTTAACACACAATGACAGAGTTTACTCAGGTGACCTAAAACATCTTTTTTTTTAAACCTGCTTTCACTCAAGGGCAACAGAACATATATCATTTTGAATCATCTCCCTTCCTTCAATAAAAAGATCAATCCAATCATTGATTAAATTTCTAGGAAGTCTTTTGTTTTAATTAACTGTGTATAACTTTTTATACGCAACTGAAGAGGATTTTTTAAGATATAAATGCTATAAAATTTACAGCCATTCATTGAATGAGTACAACTGAGACAACCATTTTTTGTAAAAAGTAATTGATGTCACTAATGTATATTCACAGATATAAGCCAGGTCTAGTGAAGTTCAGGTCAGGTCTAGTAAAATTTTCAATATAAATAGTCCAACTGGTCTATAGTTTTTTTTAAAGTAAATGTTGAGTCCTGGATATGTACTCTCTGTATATATACAGGTGATGAAGCTATATTGCTACATAAGTAAGGGAATTTGACAATAGAAAAGTTAAGGTCATCACGTTTATCATAGAGCTTGGTTGTTAGATTACTATTTAATTTATGTCTTTTTCAAGTAAAACATCAAAGTCATGAAACAGATGTGTCAGACTCTGGGTATATTTTATCTCAAGCTCACCAATATATATGGTATCTACCTCAGAATGGAAATTACCATTGTTAATTGACAATATTTCCATTTCTAAATTTTTTCTCTATGATAACCCTTTGAAAATAAGCGGAGTTGATTTCCTGATAATTCTGCCGGAATGTAAATTAGGCAGGTTGATAGGTCAGGAGCTATAGAGGCCTAGTATGCATGCAAATCTCGTGCGCATCTGTCTCTGAGTCTGATGCTAAGGAGGCCAAATATGCATGAAAATCAAGTGCGGCTGCCATTGTGTTCAGCGAGGCCTATTAAAATTGGGATGGGAATCCTCGTGTAATTTGAATCAATGTCTGCATTTTTAAAGTCTAAATCTACAATTTTATTTCATAATGAAATGGAAATATAAGGAATCACTGTCTAGTTAGTATAGTATGCCAGGGACATCAACAATAGTGGGAAACATGGGATAATTTTTGCATAACGGGCTTTGCCCGTTATGCAAATTATCCCATGTTTCCCACTATTGTTGATACCCTGGCATACTATACTAACTAGATAGTGATTCCATAAATATGTTGTCAATATATCTAAATGTCAAGTTCAAGGCCACAGCAAGTGTTTTCTTCTTTTCATGCTTAAGATTTTGCACAAATTATGCTTCATGTGAACAATATAAAAATAGGTCTGCTAATAATGCCATAATAAAAATATTCCTAGATTCTCATCCCCGCCCGCCCCGATTTTAAACCCCCGCCTCAATTTTTTTTATTTCTGTTTTTCTTCGTCTTAATTCTGATCGGGATCGGTATTCATCTATCATTCTACTTTCGTTTTAAATCCCGCGAATGTCAACATGATTTTGACAGCTGAAAAGATGGTAATTGCTGTAATACACGCGTATATATTTTAAACAAGGGTCATTGGTTGAAAAGATTGGTGATGATGTGAAGTAAGAGATAATGAAACCTTTACTATGACTTTTATTCTGGTATTGTAGATAAAATTACACCGATTGACTAGGTCAATAAAAAATCTGCAAAACTGAAAAAATAAAAAATATAAAATAAAAGCCGCCCGCCCGCCCCGATTTTTAAAAAAATTCGGATGAAAATCTAGCAATTTATTTATTATGGCCTAACGGAGGCCAGTGCAATTGGTACCCATGGGAATTCCAATAGATTGTTGGAATACCTGTCTCCAAAAACCACATAGATATTGTCAATCAGAAACTCAAGCATCTCTTTGATGTTAACTTCAGAGTAATTGTATGTGCAATCAGAATGTGTTTTAACAAAATAATTTTGCAAATGGCCAATGACCAGGTAAGTAAATTTTCCAGCATATGCTATTTATAGATTTTTTGTATGGCTTTGTATGTACCTAATTTATTCTAAACTGAATTGTGGTTTTGTATATAAAGATAATCGCAAACTTTTTAATCACCTCTCGTAGACATTAAAAGTATTGCACACAAGTCCTTCATTTAGTGGAACTCTTCAACTCCAGGGAAGAGCACAATAAAGTTCAAACTATGTACCTATGTTGCATATGACCTTAACTTTAGTTTAGGCACTCACTAAGATACAAATTATATCTGGTAATTAGCTTGTAGACTAGTATGAAATTGAGTTTAACTTTCTTAAAATGACCACCACTTATGCTTACATTTTTGCAGTCAATTTATTTTAAGAAAAATATTTTTGTTACTTCAATGAGCTACAATGAAGTAAAAATATGACTAATTACCCAAGTGCATCCCTCCACATCATATCAATTCGGATGGTCCTATCCAGGTCATCCATCGATGTGTCAGCCTCCATCATCTCTGATGAACAGCTGAAAGAAGAATAGGAAAATTAATATAGGATGAACAGCTGAACGGGGAGTAAGAAATGTGGAATGAACAGCTGAAATGGGAGAAATGAATACTGAGTACAACTAGAGCCGAGCTCGTTGCAAAGCAACGAATAGGTCTTCCGTTGGAGCTAGGAACTAGAAGACGTAACCTTGAGTCGAGGTCAAAAGCCACATACTTGATCTTTCCAAATAACCTTGTGCTAAGCAATAACTAACTCTCGTTAGAACTAAAATTGAGATAAAAAGAGTTAGGTCAAGGTCGAAAGAAAGGCCAAGTTTAAAAACGGTGATGCCATTAAATAGCTCTCATCAATATGCATCAACATGTGAAGTTTGATAATACCATTTTAAATGGTATTTTTAAAACTGAGCTAAACACTAATTTAAGAAAAGTGAGGTATATTCATGTATATAAAGTCTAGTTTAAAAAAAATTTAATGCAATTGCATAACTCTAATTAATTTCTTTCAGTATATAAAGATTGATAACATTATCTTGGATAGTTTCTTTGAACTGAGCTAAAGGCAAAGTGTGACAGAAGGAGAGACGGAAGGACATTTTTATTCATTTTAAGGGATGGGGTACTTATAGTGATGAGAGGAATTTAACAACCTGTCGCTCCATGAAACATTATTTTGGAATGTCTGTATACAGCTGCGTGGCTTTTATTAGAATGAAATTAGTAGTTTTTGAAATATCTAAATAATTCTTTTATTGACGCCGTGATATTTGATAGGCTGTATAATAGCTGTTCGGATATAGTGCCTTTTGAAGGTCCAACACCTTTCTTTTAATATAACCAAATGTTCTAGAGATCTTTTTTCTGTATAGTCGAAATGCAAGGGAGAAAGAAAAAAACGTATGGGGTCGTTCAAAAACAAATTAATGAGTTGTGTTTTTCATCTATACAGACACCTTTTTTCTTCTGGTTTTCCTTTTTTAGCCGGGTTCATTGCTCGTAGAGCAATGCCCGGCTATTGCAACGGTGAGCAATGGGAAATGCTGCTTCTTCACCTCCAAATTGAGTTTACGAGTAAAAATATAGTGCGTACGCCCAGCCGCTGTTGAGAAAACAAAATCCATGCAAACACCTTAAGAAATAGTAAATCGAATATTTTTATCAAAATATTAAATTGTTTAATATTTTTCCTGGTTCCTTTGACTAATATTTTACAAAGCAATTTAAAAGGTGCAAAAGGTTTTCACCAGGTATCCCTGTCTGCGTCATATTCTATGAATAAATGTTGTACTATCAGGCTAACACAAATGCAGGGAACACCATTAATGACTTGATGTAAAACTTCCCGCTGAGGACACATCAGTGCAGAGTCGTTTGACATTAATCTTGCTGCATCTGTGATTAGTTACTTCTGTTTGTATATAAAACCCCGAAACGATACATGTGATAAATATTTTACGCTGTTAATTTCTAGCTGTATTTTATTTAATTTTTAAAACATTTTAATATACATGCCATTGAGATATTTTTGTATGTAACATATCCTCTATACGTCTGAAATTGATTTTAAACTGTCACCACGGTCTTTGTTCATATTATGAGCCCGGCTTTCAGTACTTCTGAGTACTTTGATTGTGAATTGCCGTTTATTTTGTTTACAAGCTTGTGTTCATAACGCTGTTCATACGCTGTTCATATATTCATAATATTTTTGTGATTGTGTTAGAGAGTGCACATGGGGAAATGAGACTCTTTTTTTTATTACTTCAATAAAATAATTCGTAAATTATAACAAGTAAAAACCATGCGTAAAATATTTTAAAATCTTGCTTAAACTTAATATTAAATGTTGAAATATATTTCAATTTCATGGCCATTAATATCTCATGATCATCGATAATTTATGGTCATAAAAAGAGTTTATATCAGATACTCAACAGCCTGAGAGTGTGTAAGATTTGAAAAGAAATCTCTTGATTTTCAGGATAATGATGATGTGGTTAAAGTGCATGGTGAATAAAAAAATGAGGAGTTTTTCAACTTCTAGTAAAAATTGTTTTGAACTTACTCTACATCTACAATTGACACAAAGATCATGAAGATATATTTTTTTAATTTTGAACTGCGATTTGCAGCATAGCCTGCTCTGCAGAAACCATGAGCATTATCACGTAATCAAGATCCAGGGTATCGAGGCTCGGACAGGGCTACACCTTCATTTTGATGACAATAAATTCTTCTTATACATCAATGAACATGTTTTTTTTAACATCGATAAATCTATTTATGAGCAAATGCGGTAAAATTATTTTTTTATTTTGCTTTGAAATCAGCCTGGAATAGAATTGAAAAACTATTTCAGCTTAGAATTCCTTGCATGCGAAAGAATTTATTGCTTTGCAGCCAATTTGATGTTTTGCATCAATTAAATTCGTACTGGCATTGTACATGTAAAGGCATGTAAAATATTCTGTTTATTGGACGAAATAGTATACCATTCTGTACAATATCATTTTAAGTTTAGTAGCAAATAACTGCAAACTCAAAAGTGCTTAATTTCATGTTGGATTTCCCCCTGTGAATTAGAAACGTTAACTCCACTTACAATTATCATGCATGCGTATGTCACAGAGTAAATTCTAAAAAAATTATTTTAAAACGTAAATTCTAAAAAAATTATTTTAAAATGAAACAGAATTTAATTTTATAAGAAGAATTATTTTCAATGCTTAATTTTGACATATGCTCAAATTCATTTATCTAGCAATTAATGTTTAGACAGCAAAAAATAATTTGTCACTCAATATTTATTTTAGGAATTAGTGCCAATTAATCCTCTGCCTCAAAGAGTGTCCGACTCGTATGTGTGATAATTGCGTAAACGTGTTAATTGAAGTTTGAGTGAATCCCGTATGTTGTGTGAGAGAGTCAGTTTTAGATCCGCCGTGGACTATCCCGGACGTGAAAATTTGATGCACTGGACATTCCGTCATCAAGAAAATATAGTTTATCTCTGGACTATTCCGAGTTACCAAAACGTTTGTGTGTGTGTCCGTGTGTGAGCGTTACAACTCGTCTTTGTTTTATGTGACTTGACTTGATTTATTTTGCAAAATACTAACTTTTAACTTTTTCTTGCTTTATTTTCGTTTAATAAATTTTCATCACAACTTCACTTGTGTTACGTACATGTTGTTTAAGATTCATAAAACAATTACCACTTCGATAAATACAGGAAAAAAATGGTGTAAACCCAGCTCGTGTTTTTTTTCCGGCTATCAAAAGGCATAAAACTTGAAATGAATAAATGCACAAGCGATTACGATTGATTAAAACAAGCTGAAATAGAGTGAAATTGAATGATATGAAAGGAGTCGACATGATTTCAAACCCAATTTTCCATTTGTAACTATCGGAGTACACAACGGATTTTCAAATCGACATACCCGCTGCTATCTGCGGACACGTGCTTGCAAATGAGGACTGGGCTACAAAATTTTAGACACAAAGTGACAAAGCTAGCTGGATGTAAACTGTTTATAACGTGAATAATAGTATATTTTAAAGTATTTTTTTAACGTTCAATGTTTATTAATATTAATAAAAATAATGAAGAAACAAAAGAGTGATGGTAAAAATAAAACGTACAAAATAGTACATTACGTATCACAAGACTTCCATCACTAATTATAATTATTTGTCGAAGCCCCTTTTCAATTACAATTTAAATAAAATACATTAACACGGAATAGAGAAATAATTCTGCGTGAACAGTCCAAAGAAAGCGATCACAATTAAAAATGATTTATGCACCAGTGTTTCGAATTACGATTAATTGAGAGATCGGTGAAGTATTATTATTGATTCGATAAATTAAAAACATGATTTTCTATAAATTGATAGGTATTTGTACACAATGGATTTAAAACACGATCACAGACACTTGCATTGTTTACGACAGGTGGCTGGTACACTAGTGACCTAGATAGACAGCGTGGGATTTGCGCGTTTGATTACATAACTGTTACAAACATCTAAGCAATCTTGGAGATCGCCAAATGTATACAACTAATGATCGTGAATTATTCGATGCATCAAGTTAAAATAACTTATTTGTTATAATAATCAATGTAGAAAGATAGATTTAATATATTCCGTTTATGAAGACGTTTTCACTGTAAAACTAATTAATAACAAATAAAAAAGAAAGACTAATCGTTATAAATAATTTATTAGTGAACCGTAAAGCACGTATTTAGCCCTATTTAGAAGAAAATTAACATTAAATACCATAGGATTTATTACTGATAGGAAGTTTATGTAAATTATACACATGAAGAGGTCTGATTTCCTTTCCGAATGAAAAACACTACCTGTTTACCTGTCCTGCTTTCAACTACGTATTACGCAATACCCCCGGTATAATCGAACACAAAACATTTTCATCAGATTAAAAAGATGTCAAAGAACAATTTTGTTCGTATAATCCAGATCGAAATATTTACCGTTTTTGAGCTATAAAGCAAAAACTTTCAAGCTCTCTAAATCCCTAATCATAGGAGCCAGCCCCTTTTGAATAGAATTATATGAAAGCTCTTGCAATTATGCACAACTTTTGTTCATTATGTCTTAACAAAATATTTTTAGTTTTCAAGATAAAAAGGAAAACGTGTAAATTTTCGCTCTTTTAGGCGTTCTATTTTTTGACCCCTGTATAGCGCCATTTTGAATAGAGAAATCGAAAAACAAAAACCGATGTGCACAACTTTAATCTTTCTGTTATGCTCCTAATAATTAGTCTTGAGGTCATATTTCATTGCTACCTTTTTTGAGGTCTTTTCCCTTTTTCATCACAGTAGGTTTACATTGTATAAAATGAAGATAACTAAATTTCAATTATTACCTGGTCTGTTATGACTGATTGCTTAAATATGACACCTGGCACAGCTTACCTGATATATACAACAACACTGTTGATTGTTCACCATTTATAAGAGAGAGTTACACTGCCGAACTTCACTAATTTTTTGTGGGGGGTTAATTTTCATTGTTTTTGAGACCCAGAATTTAGGCCACCACAAAATGTAAATTTTCATATGCATAACTACTAAAAAGTTCTTCAACGAAATCAAATCCTCCATGAACCAAATTTTTTTCTCGTACCATAAAAATTTGACCCCACAGAAATATGTGATTTTACAGTATCTCGACCAATGATATATCTGACGTAAAGGGTAAACTGATCACGATTCAGGTGTCAATTTATATTCACTAACAATATTGACAACAGGGTACATTACATGCATGAACATAGCTCTTGGTATCCAATGCAAAGTCTTCTAACAAGTACCGTTATAAGTGGAAATTTTAGCAAGCTGCAAATTTAGCGATTTGACCTTAAAAATTGGTATATTTAGCGAGAACCAATTTTAGCAATTTAAAATTGTCACTTAAGAAGATACAACAACTACAACACAATTAATTTTTAGCAATATTTAATTTTAGTGATCTCATGACCCTCCCTAATAATGCCAAAATTAAATCCTCACTAAAAATTCTACTTATATGGTATTACATATGTGAAGTATGAAGGCCCCAGCCCTTACCGTTCAAAATTACTTAAGTAATGGTCAAGGTTGAAATTTTTTTTTAAGTACAGAAATCTCAAAGGTCAAAAAGTCAAATTTTTTGGTATCCAATGAAAGATCTTTCAACAAAAAATACAGATAAGAAGGATAAAAGTACCGGTATCCACTGTTCAAAAGATATGGCCAAGGTTAAAGTTTCTGAAAAGTAGGTTAAATCCCAAGGTCAAGGTCAAAAGGTCAAAGTTCTTGGTATCCAATAAAAGGTCTTGTCACAAAGAATATACATGTACATTGTGTAATATGAATGTCCTAATATCTACCATTTAGAAAATATGGCCAAAGTAAAAGTTTGGAATTTTTGTGTAAAAATGGGTCAAACTCAAAGGTCAGGGTCAAAGGTAAAATTTGGTGATACCAAAACAAAGGTCTTGTCACAAGGAATATACATGTGAAATATGAAAGTCATAGTTCCACTAAATAAAAAGTTATGGGCAAGTATACTTGATTTTTCTAATTGCACACCCCTGTCTACAGACAGACAGACAGACAGACAACTAGACAGATACTGGACAACATGTTATCAGAAAAGCTTTTTTGAGCCTTTGGCTTTTGTGAGCTATAATGATAGTAATGAGCTAATGATGAGTAAACTCCTTTTCAAACCTTTTTTTTTGGGGGGGGGGGGTGCCACCAATATCCACCCCACCCCCTGACAATACCCACATCCCCCAGATACCTGCAAGATTCTTAAAGACGACGTATATCAGTTCATTGTGCTACCTACATTGTAATTTGATAAATGTTTACAAGGCATGCATTGGTTCTGTGACTTGACCATGTTGGTTTCACTTTAACAGCTTAAAATGGAGATATTCTAGCTTTTCTGTTTCTTTACCTCAGTCCTCTCGTCGGCTGCAGTACAAAACTGTCGTCCGTGCAATCCATCCTCGTAGATAACACGAAAAATCCAGGAAATAATCTGTGTAGAAGCTCTCTGTAAATCGCAGTATAATCTCGCCAAAGTCAAATATCAAGTGAATGAGTACCAGTTCACGTGGACAAAACCTGCGTAAAAGCCTGCTGTGGTCACTGGTGCGTGAAATGTGTGAATAGCGGGCTTTAGAGTGTATGTAAAGACGGTAGAAGCTTTCCATGAATTTCTCATCTTACGGCAATGGGGAAAAGTCAAAATACAGCTATGCACCCAAATGATTGTTCTCGATATTTGCATATATTTAATTGGCGTCGATCATGCATAACATTTTACATGATTTAGAGAGCACAGGTACTTGTGGACAGATTTATAACGGTGCACTCCCGATCCTTTTTACATCGACGCACGGCAATCACGAATATCTCGACTCCTCGCTGTAAATTTCACCAAGAAAATTGAAATTTTTTTATATATTTATTTTCATATCAACAATAACATTAGAGCTTCATTGAAATTCATGTGATACTACTAGTCAAAATTCTGTACTTGGTACTTGATGAATTATTACGAGTCTTAAAGGTAGTCCGATCCTCATGTTCATAAAATTAGCAGTTATAAGGACTCAAAAATACTCATAAAAGTATCGCTGAATTCACAAAGTTATGTAAATTTATCCACAGTATTTCTTTTAATTTAAAGATTAAATTTAATCATATTATTTAGGGAAAATTGTCTAATCTCTAAATAATATTTTTGCAGAAAAAGCGAATTGGGATAACAGCAATGCATTTTCTAATTGCATTTCCACTTCCACTTTTTTCCCCAATTCCCCAACATAACCTTTACTATAGAAAATGTACATTGATGGGATGGTTGGCCCCCCCACTTTATAACCATAGTATAGTGATACAATGTAGCAAGGATTATAAGGAAAAAAATTGAAGTGCTAGTAAGTTGGTTTTTGAAAAGGTTGGCCATTTACCCCCCCCCCCCCCCCCCCCACGAAGTAGGATTTACGAATTTGGGCTCGTTTTTTTTTTGCTTGTCAACTTTTTCAGGTAAGTAAAAAAAAATTTTCTCAGGTTGCCCCCACCCCACTTTCAAAAACGATGCTACGTGCCTGTCTAAGGCTGGATTCAAGAAAATCTAATTTCTCTAAAACTGTATTAATTCTTTCTCCTTTGTTAGGGTACAAATGTCAACTTTTATTAGATCTTTAATAAGACTTCCAAAGACCTTAAATCTTATAAACATGAATTCAATGAAAACTGTTGCATAAAAAATTCACTTTCAAGCATCATTTTTATGCATTTCAAATTAATAATAAATTTTTGGAGTTATCTTTCTGACTGAGGATTGGATATCCTTAAAAAGAAATTGACCCAAGAAATACAGGGGCGTAGCCAGGGTGTTTTTGATGTATCTGCAGATCTGTAGCGTTAGGGCACAGAGACCTGACGTTATTTATTTTTCTTGTAATAAAAAAATATACACATACCTAATAATATTTATTAGGTCTGTTAGGTATGTGTATATATTTTTAATTACAAGAAAAATAAGTAACCACTTAGGTGCCTGTGCGTTAGGGTTTTATATATTTGTCTTTGACCATAACGCTACAGATCCGGTAGTGCAAAAAAGTGCAATACGGCGCAATATTTTTTGCGCTCTTTTGAGGAGAATTTCTCCTTTTTCCAGCATCGGTCAATCAACTAGCTACCTTTCAACTCCTAAATTCTAGACACGGGATCTGTAGCATTGAAAGGCTATATGGTTCAGCTTTCAATTTTTTTTTTCATTAAAATAAAATAAAACATATTATTTGTGAATATTTTTAAACCACCACAAAATTAGTCCCAAGTGAGCAGAATATGGAATGCCATATACGACAGCCAACTGCTTACTGCCAACTATCAATATAAATATAAAATTTATTCAAATATGTGTGACAGTTGGCAGTAAGCAGCTGACAGTTGGCAGGAAGCAGTCAGCAGTTAGCTGTCGTATATGGCATTCCATACCAACTAGAGAAATTTTTTTTTACTTACCTGAAAAAATTGACAAGCAAAAAAGCAACAAAACAAAACCAAAAAAAAAAATCGAATAAACGAGAATTACAGGTTGTCCAAACCTCGAAAATCCTATTTCGTGTGTGTGTGTGGGGAGGGGGGGGGGGGAGGTAGTGGCCAATTTTTTCAAAGCCAACTTACTATCAGTTCCAATTTTTCCCTACAATTCTTGATAATACTATACTATGGTAAAAAGTGGGGGGAGGGGGCAACCATGCTTTCAATGAACATTTACTATAGTAAAGGTAATGTTGGGGAAAAAAGTAGGGGGGAGCCCTGGAGAAAGCCGACACCTTGAGGCTGATTCAGCACCTAAGGGCAGGCAACTCTTTGAGTGCTAATTTAATAGCACCCTGGACCCTGTGAATCTGTGTCTGTTAGTGGCCCTCCTGTACTGTTTTGATGTCAGTCTGTTGGAACATGAAGATGGAAGAGGTAAGTAATTTAATACTCTTCAACATTTCACAAAGCACAGATGTAAGGAATGTTATATGTAATATCCATTAAGTTGAAGAATTGTGAAAATTTTAATTGTAAACATAAAATTTCTGTGCTCTGAATATTAGCAAGAGTTGTTCTAATAAGAATGAGTAGAAAGGTTAAAGTTGATGACCTTTGACATTTACTTAGGTCCTGCAGCGTTTACCATTGACTGACTCGACCTACATACCTGACATACACCAGGATCTCATGTCTACGCGAGTCTGGACCAACCCTGGACAGAAGAGCGTGGTGCTGCTGGCCTGGGGGTGACCCTCAGACAACTCAACCAGTACCAGACCCCCACAGGTAAAATATCTAATCTTATCTAAAGAGGGAACCCCAACGCTCTCCCCGGGAGCAGTATAATATTCAATACATTAATTCTTTATGGTATGTATCTTAGAGTTGATGAGATATATGTCGGTGCATGTAAGTCAATGATGATAGATTGTGAATAAATTTAATATGGCCAGGCAAGATAATTATGATGCTTTAAGCAGAAAATAAACTGGATCTCATTTTGGGGCTTTATTGATATCTGTAAGATTATTCACTCTTGATTTCCATGAACTTGATTTATATTTCTAGCTGTGAATGGAATGTGTGAAGAAGATGATGGAGGTAAATGTCATTAACGAAGCCCTGCATTGGAAGCTAATTAACATGATTTACTTCCTGTAACTGCATGTACCTGTACATGATTTCCATAAAGAGGTAGGTCTTTTGGTGCATATTTCAAGTTGACATCAAAATTTAATTTAGTTAATTATAATTTTAGCAATGCATTTTAACAAGAATTTGTTTGACAAATCATTATTTTAACTCTTCAGAATGGATTCTTAATAACACTATTAACAGCTAGGGTAGGGACTATTATTCATATTATGATAAACCAGCATAAAAATTAACGTTTTTTTTTTGTCTTGTAGGAATATTATCTAAAGAAAGAAAGTTCACGGGCTGGTTACAGACTTCATTTTTCACATGCCATTGAAGGTACATGTACTTATGTGATACCAATTAAACAAATTGTTAATGCATTTGATCACTGTGAAAAAAGGTGCCAATTTTGCATGGCTATAACTTTATCTGAAATGAAAATATTCAACATTTCAGAAAGGTTATTACAGTGACGTCACTGGTTATTATTATAATATTGATTAATGTAAAATATTTTGAAAAAAATATACCCTGTGTGATATTTAAGAAAAAAATTTTTTAGAAAGTGTCAAAAGTATACATAATTAAAAAAATTTTGCAAGAAACTTTATTGTGGATGTTTTGCAGGTAAAAGAGCTTCATACAAAAGGAGATGAGGCAGCGAGAATCGCGGCATCCCAGAGTTCCCTAGAACCTCCCACGTCACCCAGTCATGGCTTCCAGTACCTTCTGAGACTGGTACGTAACTGTCGCTAGTGTTAACTGCTTATATCAACATAATTAAGGTTTTCTGACCCTCTGACAAGAGAGATAACTCCCACGTCATCCAGTCACGGCTTCCAGTACCAACTGAGACTGGTAGGTAATTGTCGCTAGTGTTAACTGCTTATATCAACATAATTAAGGTTTACTGACCCTCTGACAAGAGAGATAACTCCCACGTCATCCAGTCACGGCTTCCAGTACCAACTGAGACTGGTAGGTAATTGTCGCTAGTGTTAACTGCTTATATCAACATAAATAAAGTTTACTGACCCTCTGACAAGAGAGATATTACTCCCACGTCATCCAGTCACGGCTTCCAGTACCAACTGAGACTGGTAGGTAATTGTCCCTAGTGTTAACTGCTTAATATCAACATAATTAAGGTTTACTGACCCTCTGACAAGAGAGATAACTCCGACGTCACCCAGTACACAGACTGAGATATAGTGTCCTAGTGTTAGACTGGTATCAACATAGTAATTCATACACAGAGACAGTTAATATAGTATAATATAGTTCCCTTTACATATTACAGGTATTATAGTATGAAATATTACAAGAGATAGGTAACATTTGAATTTTATATATGCAAAATCATATCCTACACATGTATATTATAGATATAGTATCAATTACACAGAGATTTTAGATATATTTAAATTCATACACAAAGACAGGTAGATATTGATAATAGCTACACAAAACATGTATTAATTTTACACAAACAGGTAGCTATAGTATGCATATTTCCATAGAGAACATAGAAATCTATTATCGTACACAGAGACATATTAGCGTCATATATACACAAAACATTAGATATAATCTATTTTACACATGTTTGTGATATTGTCATTTTACACAAAGACAATGAAGATATAAAATACATTGTAAAGAGAAGTTGCCTATGTATCAATCATACACAAAACATGTAGATATAGCATCATTATCATAAATTTACTTAGAAAATAGCATCATACGATACCAATATGTAAATAATTTATTATATCTCTACTCTTGATTTAAATATAGTCCATATCTTACACAAGACGCAATTTGTATCGTCTGACTGGTACACAGAGACAGCGATTGTATGATAATACACAAAACATGCCAGATATTGTCAATCCAATTTTAAATGCGCAGTGCATTGGAAATCTAACTTACACAGAATAGATAGATACTACACAGAGACAAATATGTTATCGTATAACAGAGACTTAAAATAACTTCATATCGTCCAGACATAATTACTAAAATACGACATGAGACAGGTATGTTTATTGTCTATAAATTTTTTACATTACAGGTCGATATAGTATCATATATCATACACAGATGATATAATAGATACGTACAATTAATGTAGATTAGTCATCTATATTACATTGATTTAATATAAATGTCATAAACAAAACAGGTATATATAGTAAATATCGTCACATGCAATGTTGATTCTGTTTTATTTACACAGAGACAGGTAGATATGTGTACACAGAGACAGGTAGATATAGTTCATATCTGTACACAGAAGACGGTAGATTAGTATCATATCTTACACAGAGACATCCAGATGTTGATATCTTACACAGAGACAGGTAGAACTATACTCTTCAACAGTGGAAATAGCTAAGTATCATGTACACCAGACAGGTAGGAAAAGTCTATATATTTACACAGAGATAGGTAGATATAAGTTATGTTACACAGAGACAGGTAGATATAGCATAATCATTAATAAGACAGGTAGATTAGTATTATGTCTAAACAAAGACAGGTATATATATCTTACTATCAAAGACAGGTAGATTTGCATTGTACACAGAGTCACTGTAGATATTATCATATCGTACACAGAGAATTTAATCTCTCTAGTACCCTTACATCCAGATTTTTGATCTGTTTTACATTACACAGTGTCAGCTGTATAAGTTTCATATCATACATAGAGACAGGTTGATATAGTAATTATTGTACACAAAGACCCAGGAAGATATAGTATCATATCATACAGACAGATGATATAGATCATTCATACTGACAGGTATATTACAAAGGTGTAACGCTGTAATAATAAGTTTGATAACTACACAAGGTTTCATAAAGCGATGTACAATTTCAGCAGACCCCCCACCTCTAGATATAGAATAACATCTACAAAACAAAATATATAATTGGTCTGAAAATATTACAGTGATTTTGGTTTACAAGTTAAGGAATGTACATATTGTGTATGATTTATATTACAGATGTCATTGTATAGACTGTACGATGTTATATAAAAGGTGTGATTTTATATTACAGGTGTCGCTGTATAAGTTTGTCCATCTGGCGGGGGACCTCCTGCCCCCTCCCTCTATGTACCCTACATCCAGATGTTGATTGGTCTGTTTTATATTACAGGTGTCGCTGTATAAGTTTGTCTGTCTGGCGGGGGACCTCCTGCCCCCCTCCCTCTACGTACCCTACATCCAGATGTTGATTGGTCTGTTTTATATTACAGGTGTCACTGTATAACTGTTTGACCTTCTCTGGTCAGTGGAATGGGATCAGCCCCCCTCCCTCTACGTGGACCTACACCAGATCAGTTGATTGTCTAGATTCCTTTATTAGGTGTCAAGCTGTATAAATTTCATGTAATTTTGCGACCTAAGCTTCCCTAGCCAAAAAATACCCTATTGCTTTTGATTTTTCTGAGTGCTAACCCACATTAAATGCCCACTGTTGCTTAACCGTACAGTTGCTAATTATAAATTGAATTCAGGTAGACCCAGTTCACATAAATAGTACTTGCAGAAAAATAAGGAATGTACAGTAAAGAAGTTCTAATGACAGATGTTTTGTGTGCTGTCACAAATGGTCTAACCTTCAGCCAAAGATGTAAAAAGACAATTTAAAAGTTTTAGAGCATAATTGATTCAGCAAGCACTTAGCTTTCTTAATTTACCATATGAATCTGTTCCTTATACAACAGAAGTTTTGTATCTTGAATACCTTGGATATGTCAAATTAATTAAAAGTCCCATTACCTTTAAGTATTTTACCATTGATATCTCAAAAAATTTTCTTGCTCTAAAAAATTAACATATGGTTTGCCTGAACTTGTCTTATATATGAGTATTTTTTACACTAGGAGGCCCAGCCAGTGCCGTTTCTTGGCAGCACATTTTCCTGTCACTGAATATGTACTATACCAGTTTGCGTCGGGAGGTTCCTAGCAGTGCTGACATGTCTCACATGGGGCTCCGAGTTCCCCACCCCCAGGGAATCACCCCACAGGAACTAGAGGGGCTGGTCGTCGTCCTGAAACTGTGTCGTGTTGTGTCTGAATATGTGAGTACATTTGTCAATCATCAGATAAAGAAAATAATATTATACTATAATAGCCAAGGGTTTTGATTTGATCAACCCATAATTCATTGTAGTTTGTTATTAAGGCATGATAATAATGGACATTCTGTATTATTTTTCTTGTATTGAATAATGAGTTTATATCAATTTTAATATTCCTGAATCAAAGCATAGGAAGTAATAAAGACTTTTAAAAGGGGAATCTAATTTCGAAATCTGCATAAATGGCAGATTACCGGTACTATCTAACACCAGAAAAATTGGCATCTTATTTTACAGAATGAGAACTGCCGCATGGCGTTCTGTGAGAACCAGTAGTGGCAGGTGGCGGTGGTGTTATTTGGTCTGGTGACCTGTAGTATCCCCCTCGGTCTTAAAGCAGAGATCTTCAGGGTGCTGGCAGCATTCGCTAGGACGTCGGACGTGGCAGCCAGTCTTTGGCATACACTGGAAGCCTCACAGGTAACCACTGAAATACTGCTCTTTACTATTATTTTTATTGATGTTAAGTGTATTTATTGCATTGACATGCACCTCTCCTCTTGTTTTCCCTATATTGTACTGTATGTACATGTATGTGGGTTTACTAGATTAATTTGTTTAATACTTAGTTTAAAGAATCTGACCACAGTTCAGAGCAGCAGTTCCTCTCAAAGTGGAATCCAGGTAAATCTTTGTTTTCTCAGGTTAAATAATCTCTGTTCTTTTTCATAATTCTCCAGCCTAAAAAGAACAGAACTACCAATCTTGCTGTACACATAGAAATTTATCTAGAGACCAATACACTTGTAATTACATATTGTGTCTCTCATGATTGTAAGAGTTATGTACCTTTGATGTAAAAAAAAATTACAGCTGGAAATGAACAATACACAGACAAAAAAGGTAGAAAGAGATTGAAACAATAAAAATTTTTTATCAGCTCTACTGGTCACAGACCAGAAGAGCTTATGCGATAGTATGGTGTCTATCGTCCATCTGTCTGTCTAGCTGTCCGTCTGTCTGTAAACAATTTTTCAAAACGCTACTCCTCCTACAGTTTTGGTCTGATTTTAATATAACTTGGCACACAAGTAGACTACACTAAGATACATAAAATAGAGCATCAGTTTTTTATTTTGAAGAACAGTGATGCCATTGTTACTAAAAATAGAAATGTCTTTTGTTATATCCTTTGTTATAAGTACAAACCAGTAGAGCTACAGTCTCGACAGAGACTTCTGGTTTTAAAATTGTATCTGTCATTTGCATTGACATTAATTGAAAATGTGGTTTATTGTGTGTGATTTATTGCCAAAGGTAATTTAAAGTTGCAAGTGACTGTTTAAGAATCCCTTGTATACAACTGCAGGATTGATTTCTTTCAAGTAAATCATAATGTAAAGCTTTATTTACAGTGGGAGGTGTCCAGTGACTGTCTAAGGATCCTATGTAAGCTCCTGCGGGAGTATGAAGTGGTGGGGGCTGACTTTGGGGAGGAGCTGGTTGAGGTACAGATGGGGGGCGTGGTCCCCGCTAACAAGTCCCTGGGGTACATCCTGATGCTTCACCTACTGATGGACTCCCACTTCCTGTCCAAGGTGAGATTCATATATTTTCCTGCTTAAATGGATATCTTTATTGAGATTTTTTTTAAAAATTGGGCTGGGAGTGGAGACATATGTGCTTTGTTTTGTTAAGAATTGAAGTTACATAATTATTTCAGGTGTTGAAAATACTGGATGACAGCGTCCGACAACTTGAAACATACAAGGCTATACTAGGTAAATAGTGATTAAAGAAATTCAGGTGTTTTTTTTGTGTTGTAAAGTGTTTAAATTTGTTTGGTTGATTGAACTGGCTAATCACAGGCACCTGACGTTACTTATTTTTCTTTTAATAAAAAAAATATACACATACCTAATAATAAACAAGGTACCCATCAAAACCCGCCATCTTGGATTTTCGAAGTAGGTCATCACTTGTATTTTCGTCTGAAACTCCGTCAAATAAATTCCCTGCAACCATATTCTTTCTGTGGCCAGTCTTTCGAGGTCCAAACTTACGGACACTGCAGCCAGAAAGGCGCATCACACTTGCAAATATTGAAAATCCCTCGTCAAACTCACTCCCGCACCTGCACCATTATGAAGATCCTAAGGAATCCCAAAAAAAAGGGGGCTACCTACTGCTTCAACATTCCGAGAAATCACCAAAGGGGGGCCGGAAGTTTACATACGACTTGAAATTCTTAGGAAAGCCCTTTTTTTAATGGTCAATATATTTGTACGATTTATTTTTAAAAATAACCGGTGAAAATTAGTACCTATTCCAAAAACAATAATTCAGACAATAATACAACGTAATATACATGTAAGAACATTCATTTTATTTCTCTCAATATAATTTCGATAAAGCTTGATCAAAGCGATTATATATTTTGTAAATGTCGAAGATCGGCCTGATCATGCTAGATGATCAGTGAACATTTTCGAGACAAATTGAGTCGGTTTTAAGTCCCTACTTACATGTACATGCACTAAATATAATTAATAACACTGTCATTATTGATGCCCTGATTGAGCGCTATCCGTGCAGAAGATTGACTTTATTTAAAGTATGTACATTTTGTACGCACGTGTAAAAAAAAGGGGGGGGCCCTCTCCTATTTAAAATTATAAAAAGCCGAAGATTGCATATTGCATAGGAATGTCAGGAAGCATTTTTGAGATCTGCAATTTAATGTATTGCAATAAAGTTACGTGGCATGGCGACATTTTTATTTTTTTTTTCTTGGTGACAGATTATACATATACATGTTGCACAGGCTTATATTTGATTTCTTTACATATCCTTTCATCAGTGTGATCCCTCTCCTTTTTCAATTAAGAATATGCCAGGTATATATGTATATATATATATAATTTGATGGTTTGCAGTCTATTGTTTTTTGAAAATTATTCAATTAACTCTAGATGATTTGTTGTTGATTTTTTTTTTCAAGCACCCCCCTCTTTTATTCAAGATTGTTTCGAACGCAACGACAAATTGTATATCAAAATTTAATATTGTATATTTTACAGGTATATTTATATTAAAAGTGAATTTATTTTTAATAAATTTTGCATTTTTTTCATTTCTATAATCGAAATATTTATAAAAATTTCAAAGTAATTATAACACCCCGCTTTAGATCCACCACAAAACTGACAAATACTGAATTCCCAGTGTGCCTATTACTTTTCGTGAAAATTACGCTATTTGTCCAATTTTACGGGACAACCCTGGTATAAAGCTTTATTTATAGTCCTGAGGTGTAGCATATTGATGTAAACTTCTGGCCCCCCTTTGGGGAATTTTGGGGAGGATGTTGAAGCAGTAGGTCGAGTTTGACGAGGGATTTCCAACATTTGCAAGTGTGATGCACCTGAAGGCTGCAGTGTCCTGTAGGTGAGTTTAATTTCCTCGAAAGATGGCCACAGAAAGAATTGGGCTTGAAGGTGGAATTTATGTACGGAGTTTTGTTAAAATTGAAGTTGATGAATTATTTCAGAAAATTGAAAGACTGGTGGTGTTTTGAAGGCTATACCTTGTTTATTATTAGGAATGTGTATGTTTTAAATTTTATGTAAAGTGAAAAATTTGTTTGGTTGCCTGTGTGGCTAATGTTAAATAAGTGAATTTGATTGGTTGGATGGACTGGATAATGTTATGTGAGGTAATTTGATTGGTTGATATTACTGGCCAATGCTAGGGGAGCAGGAGAGTTAATTTGATTGGTTGATTGTATTGACTGATGCTAAGAGAGCTAATTTGATTGGTTGATCTGTACAGGACAGGAGTCCCTGGAGTCGGCCAGTCTGCTGTGTTTACAGCTGATAGAGACGAGTCTGGAGAAGTCGGGGATGTTCCTGGACGCGTGTCGTGAGACAGGAGCCTCCGCCATGGTGTCCGCCATGGATCATCTTCTCCTGAGTATTAATCCACACAGCGGGAAAGCCGACCACCTCCTTAATGTCACAAAGTAGGTCAATAAAAGTAACAAAAATAACAAGCAAAACATTTATTTTATTTGAATAATATGAAAGTTTTATTGCGTTTAGTCATTCAAGTCTTATAAAAAATGGAAAGTTGTAAGAAACATTAATTTTATCATCCTATATTGGGTGATCATGGTCACAACTGGTGTTTTATAATCTTTTAGGTTTATACAGTTCAGCATTCCTCTTCCTGAGCATGCCCAGTCAGCCATGAAGATCCTGTATCGCGTGTGTCACTCGGCTCCTGTCCTATTGGCCACGTCAATCTGTTCACATTAAATCAGGTAACAGTATAATTTGATAAAGACACCAAGATAAACATTTTTTAAAGCTCTGAATTCTCCTTGAACTGAGAATTATTTCCAGTCTGGTTGACACTGAAAAAGATGCTACATAGTACACTGTGTGTAGTTCCAGAATTAGATAAATGGGTACACTAGATTGTTATTAGGGTTCTTTAGAAATCTTATGCCATGTAATTCTTGGTTTACATTATTGTATCACATAAAATTCATTATTCCAGACCTTTCACATGGAGCTGCTCCACGGATTTGTGGAAAGTCTGGAAGTGGAGGAACCAGAACAAATGGTGGAGAAGACAATCCACTTACCTGAGGAAGAGGGTATGTACTCAGTAGTGTGGAGAGAGAGAGAGAATCCACTTACCAGAGGGAGAGGGTATGTACTCAGTAGTGTGGAGAGAGAGAGAGAGAGAGAGAGAGAGAGAGAGAGAGAGAGAGAGAAAATCCACTTACCAGAGGGAGAGGGTATGTACTCAGTAGTGTGAGAGAGAGAGAGAGAGAGAGAGAGAGAGAGAGAGAGAGAGAATCCACTTACCAGACCTGGGAGAGGGTATGTACTCAGTAGTGTGAGAGAGAGAGAGAGAGAGAGAGAGAGAGAGAGAGAGAGAGAATCCACCTACCAGAGGGAGAGGGTATGTACTCAGTAGTGTGGAGAGAGAGATAGAGAGATAATCCACCTACCAGAGGGAGAGGGTACTGTATAGCGGGTTATTTTAGCGGGGTTTTAATTTAGGCTTATTTTGGCGTTTTGATTGTAACCTGCTAAAATTATTGTCGCTAAAATAGTCAGTATGTTAAAATTGTCTGGAGAGAGTGTTCATCTGTGAAGGAGAGAGAGACCCTGTGTCAGTAGTGTGGAGAGAGACTAAAATAAATGAGAGAGAGAAAATTATTGGCATACCTTTGAGAGAGAGAGAGAAACAGAGAGAGAGAGATTTTACAACTGGAGAAAGAGAGCCAAGAAAAGAGAGCAATACGGTATGTACTTAGTAGTGTGGAGAGAGAGATAGAGAGAAAGAGAGAGAGAATCCACTAACCAGAAAGAAAGTGAGAGAGAGAGAAAATCCACTTACCTAGGGTCCCATAGAGAAGTGAAAGGGGGTGAGAATGATCTGATATACCAGAGGAAGACAGTATCTAGGGACTCCGTGAGGTGGAGAAACTAGGGTCTCACAGAGAAGGTTGGGGTGTATTGTTCAGAGAAAGATGATAAAAATGGTTTCAACAGTGAGGTGTAAAGGAGGGGGGCATTCACCTGATAAACCTGAGGAAGATGGTATCTAAGAATCCCAACAGTGTGGATTGATCTCATATAGTTTTGAATTCCCATTTTGTTTAAACAATACTGTATATCGTATAAGTAGAAATTTTAGTGAAGATTTAATTTTGGCATTGTTAGCGAGGCTGCTGAGATCGCTAAAATTACATATCGCTAAAAATTTATTGCGTATTATTTGTAATAGGTTCTTTAATCAACATTTTTAAATCGCTAAAATTACATCTCGCTAAAGATAAAATACGTTTTTAAGAACAAAGCGCTAAATTTGCGTCTCGCTAAAATTTCCACATACGGTGTTTACAGTGAATCCCCCCTCCTGACCCCTCCCTTTTTTTAACTTGGGCAAATTTGAAATAACATTATCTCATAAACAGAACTGTGTCTTAGTGAAAATCAAATTAAATTGTTTTCAGGAGTGATAGTGTGAAAAAGATGTAAACAGAAATATTCCTGCATATAGTTGATGCTAAAAGAATTGCATTTTTCTCTCTCAGATATAAATGTAAACATTAACACAAATATAATGTTTTAAATTTCTGAGAAGTTCAAAGAATGCCATATTATAATGTCACTTTAATACTGATTATCTTTATTGTTACAGATGATTCCTGTGAGATCGGCCACGTCCGTAACTCCACCAGACAGTACCTACTTCAGGTCCTACTGAGATCTCTAGACCAACCTTCACCAAACTTGGCACACCTGCTGCTGGGCTTTGACATTAGGAAGTCTGTTAGCAGGACTCTGCTCCAGGATCCAGGTGAGCTGAAAAAAGAAGTTTTGTCTAAATTTTACTTCAAGATGCAAAAGATTCTAAGATCTAGCATTGAAAATTTTGCACATTCACAAATTTATTTTGAATTTCTAAAACCAGGTATCCTGGGATCCCCTAAGACCTGTCTACATGCGGTCCTGTCCCTGTTAGAGAGGGGGGTGGGGACACACTCCGGCCCCACCTACCTGAGGGACACTCCACGACTGCCAATTTTGGACCAAATTTCATCTGTATCCTAAAGGTTAAAGTGTAAGTCTAGCTAAAATTTATTATATGAGATTTGAATTGAAGAAAGGTAACATTTTCCTTTAATCTTTTCACAGATATTCTTGTTGACAGTTTGGGGGGGGGGATATGTTTGATTTTAGAGAAAGAAAAAGCTAATGTATTTTTTTGCAAGATACTGCATTCAGTTTTGATAATTAAAAAGCTATTCATAATCTTTAGGTGACAGATGATGCCTTGACAGAGTAAACTGCCCCTGTGGCTGGGATCATTCTGACTCTGATGACAAATCTACGTCAGTATTTCTGTCAGGATTCTGTCACCGACGATGAAACCTCACACTTCCTCACCATGCTGGACTCCACAGCAGGTCAAGGTCAAACAGGGTCATGGGGTCACGACCCAATTTGCTTCCTCCCTTCAACTGGTGCTTAGAGGAGTGATAGATCACATTCTGCTTGCAATTACGAATATATCAAAATATCTGAAGGGTACATGTACATACTTTTTCGCTGAAAAGAAATTTTTCAAGTGCGTGTTCATAAGACTATAATTTCAAATTACTTTAAACCTACAAAACTAAGAAATTTTAATTAATATCTAATTCTGTTAAGGTGGTGGTCAGCAGAGAGTGAGAGCTAATCTATATGGGGCCCTGCTGTTAATTATCTACAAATAGTTCAGAAACCCAAGTCACTGACTCACACAGATACAGGTATGTCTAAGTAGATGTCACAAGTCTTGTTTAAGAATATACATCAAAGTAAGATGTTAAAGCCTGAATGTCAACAAAACTCCACAGATTTTGCTCTTACTTTGTGGCATACATGGATCAACTTAAAATTGTATGTTTTAGTTAAAACATGATTTTTAAGGGGTCCGACTTATAAATACAAAGTGACTGTGTGTTACAGAGTTTGTTGACTCGGGTGGCAGAATCAGCGGTGGGGGCCCACACCTTGTTACAGTGTGGAGTTGTGCAGAGACTGGCGGGATGTGTCTTCTTTGACCTTCGACCTGACTTTGACAGGTGGGTGTGTCAGCTATTGGGTCTTGTGAATGTCTATAGAAATCAAACATGTCAAAGTACATATGAAAATGAACAAAATTATTAATAGCTGTTTAGGATTTACAGTTTGGAAGTTTGCATGAAATATGACTGAATGAGGATTAAAAGTTTTGTAAGTATTGGATGAGCAAACATGTACATGTTGATTATTGACCGTATTGTACGCTTTACAGAGATGAAGCCAGTGTAGATACAGAGGAGGACTTCCTGCCCAGCCCCATGGCCCGCTATCGATAACTTCTCTTTCCTGCCCTCAAATTCTGTCTGGCCATGCTGACCTCACTGGGTATAACTGGGTATACAAAACCAGGACTGTGGCAATCAGAATAGTTACTACAGATATATTTGTATAATGCAGTACCCCTCATGGACCCAAGTCACTAGTTAGATAGTTCCCTAGAAAGTAGAATATCAAGTAGACTTTGTCATGCTTTGACTTATGGGTTACCGGGATCAGTATCAGTTTACACGTTCTTGTAGAATAATTTCATAGCTTACTTAAAAATAGATTAGAATCGAGTAATTGATATGTTTAAAAAAATGTTGTCATGGGAATGTAAATTTATGGGTAAGGGTGACCCATGGAATCCAGAAATATCAGACCCCCACAAACATTTTACAGAATTGTTAACCATTCTATGCTGTTATAGGTGATGCACAGTTTATCTTATATCACGGAGAAGTTTTCCACGGAATTCTACGAGACAGACAGCCCAGTTTAAGTCTCCCTGCTCTACTTGAACTAGCTCTAACTACAGCGGTAACTGACACAAGCTAACTCCAGAGGTAAATACTGTTGTTTGTCGAAGCTGATTCTGTTTCGTTATTATGACATCTTAACTCAGGTACTATTGTTTTTCAAACATTTAGTTAAAAATGTTCAAACGATATATGTATCTTTATTTCTAATGTTCTACAAAACAGGCATTCCAGATGCAGAATTTGATGACCTTGATCCAGCTGGAATAGAATTGAAAGGTCAAAAGGTCAGGATTGAGAGACAAATGTTGGCACTGATGCCAAAGCACTTGCACTTGCCATTAAATCAGGGACCTGTAAATATATATAAATATTATACTTTCATGTAAATTACTTGAATCTGATTCGTCGAGAAACATTTGATAAAAAACACTACTACCCGCTGAATAATGAAGCCACGCCCTCCTGCGTAGCAACAGTCAACATTGCTTGACGACGGGTGGTATAAATTACAAAAAATAGCGACTGTGCGGAATTTATGCGCGCACGGTTCACTGTAACATGTTTTTGTATAAAACATTCAGTATAATAAAATAAATATTGCATGTAGTTGAGTGTAACATTGAAAATTTTCACCCCTCGAAAACCATTGTCAACCTCGGCTGCGCCTCGGTTGACAATGGCTTTCTTGGGGTGAAAATTTTCAATGTTACACTCAACTACATGCAATATTTATATAATGTGATATTTTTTATCAACCCCCTATTTGTCTTTTTGGAAAAATAGTCAATCAGGGAAACACAATATCACTCTCATAATTAGGTAAACATTCGCCAACTTTTCTTTAGTGTTGCAATCACATGGACGTGGCACAATGTTAAATTTTATTTTAAATAAAAGAAATAGAGTATTTACGCATTTTTAGCTCACCTGAGCCGAAGGCTCAAGTGAGCTTTTCTGATCACATTTTGTCAGTCGTCCGTCCGTCTGTCCGTCCGTCCGTCCGTCTGTCCGTCTGTGTGTCCGTCTGTAAACTTTTCACATTTTCAACTTCTTCTCATTTAGAACCACTGGGCCAATTTTGACCAAACTTGGTACAAAGCATCCTTGGGTAAAGGGAAATTTAAATTGTTAAAATGAAGGGACATATCCCCTCGCAAGGGGAGATAATCAAGAAAAGACAAAAATAGGGTGGGGTCATTAAAAAATCTTCTTCTCAAGAACCACTGGGCCAGTAAAGCTGAAACTTATGTGGAAGCATCCTGGGGTAGTGTAGATTCTAAATTGTTCAAATCATGACCCCCGGGGGAAGGGCGGGGCCACTATGGGGAATCAAAGTTTTACATAGAAATATATAGGAAAAATCTTTGAAAATCTTCTTCTCAAGAACCACTGGGCCAGAAAAGCTGAAACTTACACTGAAGCATCCTGGTATAGTGTAGATTCTAAATTGTTCAAATCATGACCCCCGGGGGAAGGGCGGGGCCACAACGGGGAATCAAAGTTTTACATAGAAATATGTAGGAAAAATCTTTGAAAATCTTCTTCTCAAGAACCACTGGGCCAGAAAAGCTGAAACTTATGTGGAAGCATCCTGGTATAGTGTAGAATCTAAATTGTTCAAATCATGACCCCCGGGGGAAGGGCGGGGCCATTATAGGGAATCAAAGTTTTACATAGAAATATATAGGAAAAATCTTTGAAAATCTTCTTCTCAAGAACCACTGGGCCAAAAAAGCTGAAACATATGTGCCCATGGAAAGATCATGGGGTAGTGTAGATTTCAAAATGTCTAAATTATGATCAATGGGGTAGGGTGGGGATGCATTATGTATAACAAGGGTGAAATCTGGTAAAGAACAGAATGGTCAAAGCTTCTCAGGTGAGCGATGTGGCCCATGGGCCTCTTGTATTCATATTAAAACTATGAAGTTTCTTTGATAAACGGTTATCATGATTATATAAATATTGCATGCAGTTGAGTGTAACATTGAAAATTTTCACCCCAAGAAAGCCATTGTCAACCGAGGCGCAGCCGAGGTTGACAATGGTTTTCGAGGGGTGAAAATTTTCAATGTTACACTCAACTACATGCAATATTTATTATATTATACTGAATGTTTTATACAAATACATATTACAATGAACCGTGCGCGCATAAATTCCGCGCAGTCGCTATTTTTTGTAATACCACCCGTCGTCAAGCAGTGTTGACTGTTGCTACGCAGGAGGGCATGGCTTCATTATTCAGCGGGTAGTAGTGTTTTTTATCAAATGTTTCTCGACGAATCAGATTCAAGTAATTTACATGAAAGTATAATATAATCAATTATTGTCTGCAAGCTCAATCGCCATGCTTGATTGCATTATTTACCTCGGGCGATAGATGATTGACACGGCGAGAAGCCAAACTTTGAAGGTGCTATAGTAAGTATCGGGTAACAACTAACAATAATTTTATTAAATTAAAATTTGGCAGAAATTTTTTGATCAATCCAACTATGTACAGTGCTTGTGTATAATAATTATATAAAATCCAACGACCCTTCGATTTTATGTAATCGCGCGTTCCATTTACATGTACTTATGTGAAAGCTTTGAACATATACACAAAAAAAATATTTAGACATCGGTTATCGCACAAAAAAATTTAACGTCCAGGGGCTCTTGCGCCAAAGGCACTAAAATTAGTAGTGCGCCAAATATTCATTGAACACCTTACATTCAGACTAATAGTCTGATGCATTTCACATGACCAAATGAATTTACTTTTATTATCAACAAGGTCATTTCTTTTTATCGGTTGTTTTCTTATGTTGATCCCCTGTCTCTTGTGGCCTTATCCTATCCCTAGGGGTCATGACTTGTTTTATGGTAACATTTAATGGAATTGTTATCCTTATTCTTTTTCAGAAGCATTTACCATATTGTAAATGTTAAGTAATTTCAGCATCAGGAAAACATATTGTAACTTTGTATAATGTCAGATTTTTTTTTTCTTCAATTTATAGGACCAACCTCACAGTTTCCTCGAGTTTTGTTCCGACCGAGTCTGGATGAAGCCCTTGCTAGAGACCTAGGAAGTACTGACGGTAAGTTATTTATAGCACTAGAGGTCAGAGGTCAATACCTGTTATATTGAATAATTTCCTTCTCTCTGATTGGCTGAGATCCAACAATGTTAGAAAAATAATACGCTATATTGACCTGCACGTCACCTTTCAATATAAGAAATTATTGCAGGTCAATATAATAAATCATGTGACCCTCCAGGTCAATATCAGGAATTATTGCAGGTCAATATAATGAATTAATTATTGACATGTTCCATTTTTTCTGTAACAATGTGTTCTTGTTGAAATTTCTTGTTAAACCTTTCAATTAAAGCAAAAAAACAGTCTTGTAGGAGTTTGCTATCATTTATAATCATGTGATAAGATAGATATTGCTATTTTTTGCGGTTAATACGATGATTTAGACACCTGAGGAGTACAATATTCACTGAGCCCAAATATTGTACTTCGAAGGTGGCTAAATCATCGTATTGACCTAAAAACAGCAATAATTGTATATTATTATATAAAAGGGTAGAGGTCTTTATTTTTAAACATTTTTTGTTTTAAATGTATTTGTAACATATCTTGTTGCAGACACTTCATTCCTGAGTAGCAGTACAGTCCAGGCCCCCAGCTTAGGGGTGGTTGTGTACCAACTCCGTCAGTGTGCTAACCACTTTATGTCTGTGTACGAGAGTCACAAACAACATCTCCTTAAACTACAGAGTCTGGCTGATCTTAGTACAGATGACCTCAAACAGGTAAAGACACAAACAACACCTCCGTAAACTACAGAGTCTGGCTGATCTTAGTACAGACGACCTCAAACAGGTACAGAGATAATAAAATCGAAGCATAACATACGACAAAAGATATGAAATCGGAGAAGGTTGTTATTTTTAGTCATTTAGAATATATGTCTTTTATGTATATTTATTTTTATAAATTATGTATTTATCTGTTTATTTAGTTTTCTGTTGTAGAAGAGAAGCTTACATCTCATCAGAGACAGAAACTCGCTAAAACTCGCCTCACCAAAATCGTGCAATACAAAGAGGAACAACTGCATTACTTTGCTTGTATCCTTTATGAATGAAGAGTGATATTATAAAATAGGAATAATAGTTTTTTGTTTGAAGTTGAAGCAATTTTTAGGTCATATGAGTAAACTTGGGTGACCTATTGCAATCCGTTTTCGTCGTGCGTTGTGGGTTAACATTTGAACATTTTCACTTCTTCTCTGCAACCACTATACCAATTTCAACCAAATTTCACATAAAGCATCTAGTATGGGTGAAGGGCAGTCAAACTGTTTGCATGATTGTAATCAGCATTGAGTCCTCTACCAAAATTGTGAAATTCATGGCCCTGGGGTCAGGGGTTTTAGTGCTAGGGTGGGTCTAAAATGAGTATGTGGTGAAAATGCATTATTTCTTTGAAAATCTTCTTTGATTCTGGGTATTAAATAAACTAACTATTAAGTACATAGTTATGATGAGCAAGATTGCCTCTACCAAATTTGTAAATTTTATGGCCCCAGGATCAGGGGTTTTGGTGTTAGGGCAGGGCTCTATTAATTATTTAGTGAAAATACATTAAATCTTTGAAAAATTTCTTCTCTGCCCCTGGGTATTAAGCAGATGAACTACCTATATGGTTATGATTAGCAAGGACCCTAATCTTCCAGAATTGTGAATTTCAAGGCCCCAGGGTCAGGGGTACCACAGAGGGGTGGGGGCTGTACTTATATACTGAAAATGAATGAATTGTTTGAAATCTGCTCCTTGGTATTTATCAAATAGTTTTGAAAAGCAAGGGTGCCTTTTCAAAAATTGTGCAATGTGTGGACCTAGGGTCTAGCTGGGGTTCATGTGTGGTGGGGGCACTACTGAATTATTGCTGAATATTACTGATTAGATGAAATGCATTTTTTGTTCCGCTATCCTGTCTATGGGTATTAAGTAACCAAACTAAGCAATTGTTAAGTGTATAGTTATGATGATCAATGGTGCCTTTTTCAAAATTGTGTATTATGCCATAGCATCTGGCTTAAAACATGAATCAAATTCAATCACTGAAAAGTTGTTGCATGATGCTCAGGTTACCTATAAGGCCCGTGGGCCTCTTGTTTTTTAAATGTTGGCAAGTTCTGTGCATTTTCAAACAGGAGGATAAGGTAGAAGCATTGAAAAGCTAGAACAAACATAAATCAGTAATCTCCCTTGACTGTGCTGCAGACATCTTGGAGAACTGTCTGTTTATGTTGTGGCGCCACCTGGAGTATTATCTCATTCACTGCGTTCCTGTCAATCAGCAGACATCTACATACCAGAGTCAGACTCGGAGACTCACTCAACTCAGGAGGCTTCAAGGTTAGACAAGCTCTTTGTTTCTCCTGCAGACGAGTTTATACCTTTTCATCTTTTTTTGTTCAGTGAAATATTAGTATATTGTATGCAGGGAAAATTTTACATTCAATTTTTTATACCTTCTTCACAAGTGTGAAAATGACGGAGTTTGGGTGAGAAGTTTTGGTGAATTTAAATAAGGCAAAATTGTTTGAAAAATTTAGTGGGCAAAAATAAACCCGAATGAAAATAATGTTGCATACAATAATTTTTTTTATCTCAGTGTGTAATGTACTTCTAGGTATAAATTATGATATCTGACAAGTTAATCTTTAAATGTTTACAGATTTGACGGGGATTTCTCATTCATCATTGGGAGAATCTGATGCTGACTCTTTACTAGACAAAGACAGACAGGTTATGATGGGGGTGACCAGTGAAGATATAGAGACACTGAAACAGACAACAAACTCAGCCATACACGACTCGCTCCTCAAAAAGATACAAAAGATTGACCAGGTAGTGAAATGACAGATAATGATTCCAAATAAAGGGAGAAACCATGAGAAAAAAATGTACAAAAATGAAAGAAAAAAATTAGTCCATACCTCTCCCACAGTCAACATTTAAAAAAAATGGTTCAACCCCCCCTCCCCCCCCCCCCCCATTCCAGCACAACCCTTAAAGCAATTCACTTTTCACCCACAGCCAAGTGTTTTAGCCAAATCTTTCGCCCGGCCCATCTTAAGATATAGTTCAGATATATGTACCCCTTCCCAATCTCCACCGTAAAAGTGGTTCAGCTATCACATTTAACTCAACTCTTCCACAGCCATAATTATAAAGTGTTTCATCCATCCATTTCCTCCAGCCTGCTTGGTTCATTGTTTTGTGAGATTAATGATTAATGGAAATTCGCTTACCATATGGAACATTGGAATTAGCATATTTTATTCCATAATAGGGTACAACTTGATCCAGATGGCATTTATATATCACACTGGATACTTTAAAATAAGAAATACAATTTATTTTTATTGAGCTATGCTTAATTCATCACCTCACTATGGAAATATCTTTGAATTTATATAAACCATTGTTTGTTTGTTTCTTTGTGTAGGAATTCTGTAAGTCCAGGACCAAATACATCTTTGTGGAGGCCCTCATAAGGAGAGTAAGAAGACTATTGAGGCTCAACACAGGGAGCTGATAACATAAAAACAGACACAGCTGCCTCACTATAGTGAAAAGATTGATGTTGTCTATAAATTTTGATACGACTTTTTTATATCTAGTTCTACTGACAGTGTACTTATTTAGCTGATATCACATGGTACTTGACGTGTTAATATCTGTTAAAATAATTTTTGACCGTGTATTAAAGATGTATGATGTAAACCTATAGGGTTTAGCACAGACATATTACTTGAACATTTAAACTTAGACAATATTAATATCATAATCATTTTCAGTTAATAGTAGTGAAAGTAAAATGATGTAAAGGTTCATTAAATCAGAATGTATATCATTAGTGACTCAAATTCGGTGACTTTATAATTGGAAATAGGACTTTAATTTTGTAAACTATTCTTATCTTGTTAAGACAAATTGGATTTTGTTGTTGTTCAAATGCACTATAATTTGGTAGATCATTTTGTAATGAAATTGATCCAAATACACCAATCATTGGCAATCAAGCCCATCGATAGTAAAAATAAAATTTGAATGGAAATACTAGGGTATTATTAAGAGTTTTGACTAAGAGCAATAAAATTGGGAACTTTGAAGTAAATAAGTAAAAGAGCTAAGGGCTAGAACTCCTGTGGTGCAGAGATGGAGAATGAGCCCCTAAATATTAGTAATGAGTATTTAAATTTAAGGGTGATGCCATGTCGGGGTTCATAGGTCAACAGATAGACCTACGGAAAAAGCATAGGTCACGGGTTAGTAATGGTGAATTAGCCAATGAAATGCATTTTTATATCCGGGACCATGGATGCCCACTGAGCACAAAATACCCTGTTTTGGCCAGAAAAGAGTATTCCCGAGAGTATAAAGTATAGAGTATGCAAAAAATCATATCTACTAGAAGTGTGGTTTGGAGTGTCGGGTCCTAATAAATCTCTTACAAGTTTGGTTGATTGATGTCGCTAATTTTCACACTTTATTCCCGGTCTTATTCTCAAATTATCAACTCTCTCTTATTAGCTCACCTGAGCCGAAGGCTCAAGTGAGCTTTTCTGATCACATTTTGTCCGGCGTCCGTCTAGCTGTCCGTCTGTCCGTCGGTCTGTCTGTAAACTTTTCACATTTTCGACTTCTTCTCGAGAACCGCTGAGCCAATTTCAACCAAACTTGCCACAAAGTATCCTTGGGTGAAGGGGATTCAAGTTTGTTCAAATGAAGGGCCATTCCCTCATTCAAGGGGAGATAATTGGGAATAAATGAAAATTTGGTGGCATATTTTAAAAATCTTCTCAAGAACCACTGTGCCAGGAAAGATGAAACTTATGAGGAAACATCCTCAGGTAGTGTAGATTCAAGTTTGTTCAAATCATGACCCCGGGGGGTAGGGCGGGGCCAAAATGGCCGACCAAAGTTTTACATAGAAATATATAGGAAAATTCTTTAAAAATCTTCTAGTCTCAAGAACGACAAAGCCATAATTCATCATATTTATATGGGAGCATGCTCAGGTAATGTAGATTCAAGTTTGTTCAAATCATGACCCCCGGGGGTAGGGCGGGGCCAAAATGGCCGACCAAAGTTTTACATAGAAATATATAGGAAAATTCTTTAAAAATCTTCTTCCCAAGAATGACTAAGCCATAATTCATCATATTTATATGGTAGCATGCTCAGGTAGTGTAGATTCAAATTTGTGCAAATCATGACCCCTGGGGGTAGGGCGGGGCCAAAATGGCCGACCAAAGTTTTACATAGAAATATATAGGAAAATTCTTTAAACATCTTCTCAGGAATGACAAAGCCATAATTCATCATATTTATATGGAAGCGTGTTCAGGTAGTGTAGATTCAAGTTTGTTCAAATCATTACCCCCGGAGGTAGAGCGGGGCCAAAATGGCCGACCAAAATTTTACATAGAAATATATAGGAAAATTCTTTAAACATCTTCTTCTCAAGAATGACAAAGCCATAATTCATCATATATATATGGAAGCATGCTAAGGTAGTGTAGTTTCAAGTTTGTTCAAATCATGACCCCCCGGGGTAGGGCGGGGCCAAAATGGCTGACCAAAGTTTTACATAGAAATATATAGGAAAATTCTTTGAAAATCTTCTTCTCAATAATGACAAAGCCATAATTCATTATATTTATATGGAAGCATGCTCTGGTAGTGTAGATTCAAGTTTGTTCAAATCATGACCCCCGGGGGTAGGGCGGACCAAAATGGCCGACCAAAGTTTTACATAGATTGAAATATATAGGAAAATTCTTTAAACATCTTCTTCTCAAGAATGACAAAGCCATAATTCATCATATTTATATGGAAGCATGCTCAAGTAGTGTAGATTCAAATTTGTTCAAATCAGGACCCCCAGGGGTAGGGCGGGGCCAAAATGGCCCTCCAAAGTTTTTAAAGATATATATAGGAAAATTCTTTAAAAATCATTTTCTAAAAAATAGCAAATCGAAGAGTTGTGAGTTCGAAACCGACTGGGTGCATTTTTATTTTTTTATGCACCCGAATTTATTTGGGGTGCATATTATTTTTGTCCTGTCTGTCTGTTTGTCTGTTTATCTGTTTGTCTGTTTGTCGTCCACTTTAACCTTCGCCATAACTTTTGAACCGTGAGAGATAGAGACTTTATATTTGGTATGCTTACTCCACTAATTAAGCACTTTCAACTGACACCAAGGTCAATGACCTTGTGACCTTGACTGTGACCTATATGCTAAAATAGCTTTTTTTCCGAATTTTTGCCATAATTTTTAAACCATAGGAGATAGAGTTTTTATATTTGGTATGCGCACTCCACTAATTAAGTGCTTTCAAATGACACTAAGGACAATGATCGTGTGACCTTGACTGTGACCTATTTGCTAAAAATTGCTTTTTAGAACTTTGTTGCCGCTGGGCGCATAGTGTTTCACAAACACATCGTGATTTTTATGTTCCCCAAACGAAGTTGGGGAACATATTGTTTTTACTCTGTTTCTTATTAAGGTCTTCCGTCTTCAGCGGAAGACCTTATTGTTTTTCTTCGGTTTCTTTTTCACTTTTATTATTTTTTTTTTTTCTTACCGATTTTGTGCACGCGATTTCTCGAAAATGGCTCAACAAAATCTTATGAAACTTTCAGGACGTATGGAACATCACTTGAACCTTATGCGTTTTTTTCCGTTTTGATGACGTCACTTCCGGTCTAGAGATATCGTCGATTTTCTGATTTTTAAGGGTCATTTTGTACACAAATTTACCGAAAAACGGCTCTAGATAGAAACTTCAAACTTTGAGGCTAGGTAGAGCTATGTCTGGAGAGGTGCATCAGGTATATCAAATTTACCGGAAGTGACGCTCGTCGGCGCTCGCTATGGCCCGAAAATAGACCTATCACAAATTTTAAAATTTCTCACACCTTTTCTTCGATATCTTTTTATCTGAAAATATTTTGTGAAAACGTATAGAACAAAAGAAGTGCAGAATTTTAAGATCTTTCAAATGATATCTCGAAAAAAGGGCTGGCCCCTAAATTTAAGGGCCTAGAGGGGCTAACAGTTTTTTCTTCATATCTCAAAACGTATTGAGAATTTGTAATACGTCAAAGAAGCAAAGTTGTTCAAAATGACAAGCCTAATCTATTGAAGTCGTCAGAAAATGTCCGGCGTCGTCACTTCCGGCCAAACCGGAAGTAGTCGAAAAACGCGTATTTTTGCCGTTCTTGACAAGTTTTTTGGTAACAAATGTCTTTAGAAGCAAAAAAATAATTTTTTCGTCCGTTGTCGTCACTTCCGGTCAAACCGGAAGTAGCAAAAAATTGCTTATTTTTGCATTAATTAACATAGCGTTAAAGGATTCAAACCATTTTTAGGCGTTATTTCTCATTTTTGTTAAAAATTAATGCTACTTCCGGTCAAACAGGACGGAAGACCTACTCGTTGCTTTGCAACGAGCTTTGCTCTAGTTATTATTTTTCTTCTTCCTGGGTACTTATTTGTCCGCAAATGATCTTGTAAACTGTTCATCTGATGTAGGTAAAACCTTTTCAGGGTAAGTAGACATGTTATGTAGATTTGCGGAATCAAGGTCATTTTGCGCGCACGTGGTTGCAAGAGCGTGCACGTGCAACATGTAAAATATAATTGATATAGTCGTAACTTTTCTATTTTTTGATGAAATATGTTGAAACTCAAAATATAAGAATATATTAGTATAATAGACAAGAGGACATGGTCAAATTATCATGAACTCACTTGCATGCACGTGCACTTCGCTCTGATTGGCTGAAACAAAAATCTCAATATCTTATTCGTTTTTTGACGAAATACTTTGAAATCTAAAACATATTCATGCATTACGATATCCTACGATATGATATAAAATAATTTTCATGAAATCACGTGCATGCACGTGCGCTGCAATCTGATTGGCTAAAACTTTAAAAGCCTAAAACTCCCTTTGTTTTCAGCCAAACAGGATGGGATTTAGAACATAGATAGTCTTAATGGACCCCTACAAGAAGTTATGGTCATCATGCACATGCATCCACATGCGTGCACGTGCAATGCGTTTAATTACAAATGCACTTGATTTAGCGTATTTTCGAACACTTTTTGATTAAATGCCTTGATATTAAGTACATTAAAATAAATTAATAGTGTAGATACAATGATATGGTCATTCCGCATATGCATGCAAGTGTGCGCACGTGCAATGCAAAAATTTGCTATATACTTGGTATACTTTAGAAAAAAAACGTTGTTTAAGTTTAAGATGCATAGAGTTTAGTTTATTTGATGAAGCTTAGAGGGAATGAGGCACCAAAATGAAGTTGGGGAGCGTTTGGGGAACATCTGTAACGGTTCCCGTTACAATTAGCACAAGTTTATTTTGTCTTCAACCCAAATGAAACGAAAGCACTTTAAAGGGTCTAAAGGCCCCAGGAACAATAAGATTATCAGTATTCTCTTTTTCATGCATAAGAATTTTTCGCTTCAATGGAATATATTTGTTTATGTATAAATATTATATATTGTGATCTATAAGCTAAAAATATGGTTTTTTAACTTTGTTGCCGCCGGGCGTATAGTGTTTCACAAACACATCTTTTTTTCACTTAAATGGAAAATATATGCATATGTATACATATTATAATATATAATGTTGTTTAGAAGTTCACATCCTAAGTTTAACGTTTGAAAAATTTCTATGTTAAAAGTATGAGACCCTCACAGAATCTTTATTACATATTGCCATATTGCACCTCTTATTATGCTTCCCTAATTTTTTGATTGAATGGAGCTATGACTTTCATATTTCACGTGTGTAATCCTTGTGACAAAAAATTTCTTTATGTACCACCAAATTTGACTTTTTCACCTTGACCTTGACGCTTGACCCACTTTTACACAAAAATTCTAAACTTTTACTTTGAACTTATCTTTTAAACAATAGATACAAGGACATTTATACTTCACAGATGTATTCTTTGTTGAAATACCTTTCATTTGAAAATAACAACATTGACCTTTTGACCTTGGCCTTAGAGTTTTATTTTCTTTTAAAACCAAACCTTGACCGTACCTTTTAAAGGGTTAGGTCTAGTGCTTTTATTCTTTACATATTTAGTCCTTATGACAAGACCTTTCATTTGATAGCATCTCTTTGACCCTTTGACCTTGAACTTGGAGTTTGACCTACTTTTATTAATTTTTTTTATTCTTGTCCATAAGTTCTGAACGATAAAATAACAACATTGACCTTTTGACCTTGGCCTTAGAGTTTTATTTTCTTTTAAAACCAAACCTTGACCGTACCTTTTAAAGGGTTAGGTCTAGTGCTTTTATTCTTTACATATTTAGTCCTTATGACAAGACCTTTCATTTGATAGCATCTCTTTGACCCTTTGACCTTGAACTTGGAGTTTGACCTACTTTTAATTTTTTTTATTCTTGTCCATAAGTTCTGAACGATAAAGGCTAAAGCTTCCATACTTTACATATGTATTCTATGTAACAAGGCCTTTCATTGGATACCAGTTACCTTGATCTTTGGACCTTTACCATGGAGAATTTTGTACTTATGAACAACATGCGTTTGTGAAACATAATGATCCTGCCGGCAACAAACTTAAAAAACATATTCTTAGCATATAGGTTACAGTGAAGGTCACAAGGTCATTGATCTTGGTGTCATTTGGAAGAACTTGATTAGTGAAGTATGCATACCAAATATGAAGTTTCTATCTCTCATGGTTCCAAACAAGCTATATTTAGCATAAAGGACACAGTCAAGGTCACAAGATCATTGTCCTTGAGGTCATTTGAAAGGGCTTTTATTAGTGAAGTATAAAAAAGTGCCAAAAATTAAGTCTCTATCTTTCTTCGTTCAAAAGGTTAAAAGTTGCAGACAAAAAAAGCTATATTTTGCGTATACATTGTAGGACACGGTCAAGGTCATAAGGTCATTTCCATGTTGTCATTTAAAAGAGCTTAATCAGTGGTGTATGCATACCAAACATAAAGTCTCAACCATTCATGGTTCAAAAGTTATGGCGAAGGTTAAAGTTTGCAGACAGACAAACAAATAAACAGACAGACAGGCATGACGAAAACATTATACGCATAGGATCTTTCAATGCGGGCGTTTAAAAAAAACTTTAATCTTGGCCATAACTTTTGAACACGAAGGGCTAGTGATAACACACTTCACTTATGTTATCCTTGTAAAAAGACCCTTCAGTGGATACCATGAATTTTGACCTTTGACCTTGGAGTTTGACTTACTTTTATAAAGTAAACCTTGACCATTTCTTTTAAAGGGTTAGACCTAGTGCTTTCATACTTTACATATTTAATCCTTGTGACAAGACCTTTCATTTGATAGCAAGACCTTTGACTTTGGAGTTTGACCTACTTTTTAAAATTATTAACATTCCCAATAACTTCTGAACGGTTAGGACTAGGGTTTCCATACTTTACATATATATTTTTTGTGGCAAGACCTTTCAGTGGATATCAGTGATCTTGACCTAGAGGATTTACCTACTTATGAAAAACTTTAACCTTGGCCTACTTTCATATTTCACAATATTTTGTAGTGAGTATAGTATTTTTAGTGAGACTATCCTACTTTTGGTACCACATAGGCGTCGGAAACGGGGGAGGAGGGGGGGTCTAGGGGGGGGGCTTAGCCCCCCACTTTTTTCCAAATATATACTTAGTATAGACATTGAACATTGCTTTTGTAAGTTTAGCCCCCCACTTTCCACAGACATGTCGCAGTATAGGTTAAAAATAGGGAAAGTGGTGGTACCTGGAAAAAAAATTGGTACTGAAGTTCGAACCTACAACCCCCCCCCCCCCCCCCTAATCCCCCACGAAATAGGATTTTCGTGTTTGGGAAATTTCCTTTTTTTGTCAGGTTTTTTTTTAAGGTATAATTTTTTTTAACTCTTAGCCCCCCCCCCACTTTCAATTTACTTCCGACTCCAATGTACCAATATATTAAATTTGCATTTAAGAAAAATTTAATATTTGCATGTTGCCATACGGGGGCATCAGAGTTTCACAAACACATCTTGTTTTACTTTGTGATCCGACACATATTTTGGTTTTCCCATTGCAAAGCATTGACTTTGCCTTTATATTCAATTATTCATATAGGAGACGGGGGTATCATTTAACGAGCTCATTGCTTACAGTACCTCTAGTTAATTACAGTAAACAATAGCATATTTTTGCCGTAATGATGTCATTACAAAGAAGTTCCTATAATCGGAGTTAGTGCTTTTCTTTGGGTCAAACTTAAGTATATCGTGCGTTAATTATACACCCATCCACCCAACCCCCACACACACTTAAAAGCGGGAGGGTAAATTGTGATCCGGATGTCCATACGTCTGTCTGTCTGTTCAGAAAATTATAATGGATTCAATTGGTTACCATATTTCAACCTCAGATTGTTGCAAAATTGGACTAGGCAGGAATAAATCTTTATCAAAACAACAAGAAACACACTAGAAGTTAGATAAAAACTATAAAGAACAAGATATGTTTGTGAAACACTGATGCCCCCGTATGACAACATAGCGAAGGTAAATCGTTCTCAAATGCAAATCAAATATGTTGGTACCTAAAGTAAGGCCTTTTCACAAGAAATACAAATGTGAAATAGAAAACTCTAGCACTCCTGTTCAAGGGTCATAACCAAGGTTAACATTTTTAAAGGTAGGACAAAACCCGGGGTCACGGTCAAAGGGTCAAGGTTGTTGGTTTCTAAAGAAAGTCCTTGTCTCAAAGATTACATATGGGAAGTATGAAAGCGCTGGCTCTTACCGTTCAAAAGTTATGGCCAAGGTTAAAATTTGTAAAAAGTAGGTCAAACTCCAAGGTCAAGGTCAACGGGTCAAGATTCTTTATATCCAATGAAAGGCCTTATCAAAGGATTACATATGTAAATTATAAAAATCCTAGCACTTACTGTTCAAAAGTAATAGCCAAGGTTAAAATTATTTCATAAGTGCAGAAATCTCCAAGATCAAAAGGTCAATGTTGTTGGTATCAAACGAAAGATCTTTCCACAAAGAATACATCTGTGAAGTATAAATATCCTGCTATTTACTGTTCAAAAGATATAGTCAAAGTAAAAGTTTAGAATTGTGTAAAAGTGGGTCAAACTCCTAGGTCAAGGAGGTTAAAATGTCAAATTTGATGGTACACTAAGAAAGGTCTTGTCACAAGGAGTTCACACGTGAAATATGAAAGTCATAGCTCAATTCAATCAAAAGTTAAGGGCATAGTTAAAGTTTTTGCGGACAAACAGACAGACGGACGGACACACTACAATATATACCCCCAAAACTTCGTTTACGAAGAGGTGCAAAATGGCAATATGTAATAAAGATTCTGTGAAGGTCTCATACTTTTAACATCGAAACTTTGCACTCTTTAGAGGTTATGAGATTTTTCAAACGTTAAACATAATGTGAACTTGTAAATAATATCATATAATATAATATGTATACATATGCACATATTTTCCATTAAAGTGAAAAATATCTTATGAAAAAAAAAGGTTCCCAGAAATGGAGGACAAATTCAATGAAATTGAAAATATAACAGATATGTACGTAGGCATTGAATACTCAGTTTATTTAGACATACTTCCCATTTATTGCTATTAGTATGTATAATGGGATGTGTACTAATTCATGACATTGAATTTTGGTAAGAGTTATCTCCCCTTTTAAATTAATAAAAACAAGATGTGTTTGTGAAACACAGCTGATGTCCCTGTATGGCAACTTAGCAAAGATTAAACTTTTCTTATATGCAAATTTAATTAATTGGTACCAAAAGTAGGATATTCTCACTGGAAAACAATCGTGAAATTTGAAAGTAGGCCAGTTTTTAAGTTTTTTCTATAAGTACAAAAATCTCCAAGGCCAAGGTCAAAAGGTCAAGGTAATTGGTATCCAATGAAAGATCTTGCCACATAGAATACTTGTGTAGAGTATGGAAGCCCTAGCCCTAACCGTTCAGAAGTTATGGCCAGGTTAATTTTTTTTTAAATTAGGTCAAACTCCTAGGTCAGGATCAAAGGGTCAAACATTCTTGTAATCAAATGAAAGGTCTTGTCACAAGGATTAATTACGTGAAGTATGAAAGCACTAGCTCTAACCCTTTAAAAGTAATGGTAAGGTTTGCTTTTTTTAAAAGTAGGTCAAACTCAAAGGTCAAGGTCAAAGGGTCAACATGCTTGGTATTCAATGAAGGGGCTTTTCATTAGAATTACAGCCCTATCTCTTACCGTTCAAAAGTTATGGCCAAGGTTAAAGTTTTTTCACAGGTACAAAAATCTACAAGATCAAGGTTAAAAGGTCAAGTTTGTTGTTCAAAAGTTCAAAAGTAATGGGCAAGGTTAAAGTTGGTAAAAAGTAGGTCAAACTCCAAAGTCATGGTCAAAGGGTCAAGGTTCTTGATATCAAATGAAAGGTCTTGACACAAGGATTAAATTTGTCTATTATGAATGCTCTAGTCTTACCCCCTCAAAAATTGTGGTCAATGTTCTATTTTTAAAGTAGGTCAAGCTCCAAGGTCAAGGTCAAAGAGTCAAGGTTCTAGAAATCCAATGAAAGATCTTTTCACAAGGATTATATGTTTGAAGTATGAAAGCCCTAGTGCGTATTGCTCAAAAGTTATTACCAGGGTTAAAGTTTTTTCATAGGTACGGAAATCTCAAAGGTCAAGGTCAAAGGGTCAAAGATGTTGGTATCCAATGAAAAGCCTTGCCACAAAGAATACATTTTTAAAGTTTGAATGTCCTTGTATCTTTTGTTCAAAAGATATGACAAAAATAAAAGTGCAAAATTGTTGTGTTAAACCGGGTCAAACTCCAAGGTCAAGGTCAACAGGTCAAATTTGGTGGTATCCAAAGAAAGGTCTTGTCACAAGAAATATACATGTGAAATATGAATGCCATAGCTATACTAAATCAAAAGTTATGGGTAAGGTTAAAGTTTTTGCGGACAAACAGACAGACAGAGAGAGAGACGGACGGACACGACAAAAACTAAATACCCCCGAATCTTCGTTTACGGGGGCATACAAATAAATAAAAAATAAAAATGCACTAAGCCAGTATCGAACTAACAACTCTTTGCTTCAAAGGCATACGCTCTAGCCACTACGTCACGAGTGTCAACTTCCTGGTTGAACAAGACAGTAATCCGTACAGTAATCCGTAATTTTGAGAAACACTATTGATGAGTAATAAAATTGCAGATTTTCTGTAAAAACGAATTATTGGGATTGGTTTAAGCTTTGAACAAATCGAGTTAATTATTAAAAGCCTCAGATACAATAAACATATGCCTCGTGGTTACTTGGTTACGTGGCACCTGGGACCCTTTGAAACCTTGACAGGGGATACTCCCTAAGACCCTCAACCCATCCCCAGTGATAGATGGCTCAGGTTCCCAGAAATGGAGGACAAATGAATACTTGAAATATGTCCCACGCACTTGGCACCACTTGGTGGTGCCACTACAGCCCCATTTTGAAAGTGGGAAATGATAGCCCTAGGACCCCTCTACCTTGCCCCAGTAATCATTTGATGAACACTTCAAAGATAAGGCGTATAATAGCTGCCCTTTTCCAGTTACATAATATACAATGATGAAAAACATCAAAGTTCAGGTTAGCTAACTGGCCCTTTCCAGCACCTGGGACCCTTTGAAACCTTGACAGGGATACTCCCAAAGACCCTCAACCCATCCCCCGTGATAGATGGTTCAGGTTCCCAGAAATGGAGGACAAATGAATACTTGAAATATGCCCCAAGCACTTGGCACCACTTGGTGGTGACACTACAGCCCCATTTTGAAAGTGAGAAATGATAGCCCTAGGACCCCTTTACCTTGCCCCGGTAATCATTTGATGAACACTTCAAAGATAAGGCGTACAATAGCTGCCCTTTTCCAGTTACATAATATACAATGATGAAAAACATCAAAGTTCAGGTTAGCTAACTAGCCCTTTCAAGCCCCTGGGACCCTTTGAAACCTTGACAGAGGATACTCCCAAAGACCCTCAACCCATCCCCCGTGATAGATGGTTCAGGTTCCCAGAAATGGAGGACAAATGAATACTTGAAATATGCCCCAAGCACTTGGCACCACTTGGTGGTGCCACTACAGCCCCATTTTGAAAGTGGGAAATGATAGCCCTAGGACCCCTCTACCTTGCCCTGGTAATCATTTGGTGAACACTTCAAAGATAAGGCGTATAATAGTTGCCCTTTTCCAGTTTCATAATATACAATGATGAAAAACATCAAAGTTCAGCTTAGCTAACTAGCCCTTTCCAGCCCCTGGGACCCTTTGAAACCTTGACAGGGGATACTCCTTCAACCTATCCCCAGTGATAGATGGTTCAGGTTCCCAGAATGTAGGACAAATGAATACTTGAAATATGCCCCACGCACTTGGCATCACTTGGTGGTGCCACTACAGCCCCATTTTGAAAGTGGGAAATGATAGCCGTAGAACCCCTCTACCTTGCCCTGGTAATCATTTGGTGAACACTTTAAAGATAAGGCGTATAATAGCTGCCCTTTTCCAGTTACATAATATACAATGATGAAAAACATCAAAGTTCAGGTTAGCTAACTGGCCCTTTCCAGCCCCTGAGACCCTTTGAAACCTTGACAGGGGATACTCCCAAAGACCCTTGACCCATCCCCAGTGATAGATGGTTCAGGTTCCCAGAAATGGAGGACAAATGAATACTTGAAATATGCCCCATGCACTTCGCCCCACTTGGTGGTGCCACTACAGCCCAATTTTGAAAGACTTCACACTTCAAAGAATAGATGTTCTCTAATTGGTTTTTTGGGATATAATGTAAAAGCCTAGCTATTGGCCCTTTTTGGTCCCTGGGACCCTTTGAAAGGTTGACAAGGGATATTTCCTAAGGCCCTTAATCCACCCCCAGCTATAGGTTGTTCAAGTGGCCAATAATTGATGACAATTGATTGCTTAAAATATGCCCCACACACTTGGCACCACTTGGTGGTACCACTATAGCCTTGTTCTGATAGCAGAAAATAATTGTCCTTTGGACCTTCTACCTTGCCCTAGTTATGATATGGTGGGCACTTTATAAATCATGGGTATAATACCTGCCTGTAATATTAAAAATGTTCCTGGAACCACTTGGTGGCACCACCACCACTTATTACTGATAACGATTATTAAAAGTCTTTTAGACCCATAAAGTTGCCCGAGAAATAATGTTCGAAACATACTTCAACGTAGTTTACACTTGTGCAATATTTCAGTCTACAATCGTTAGAGTAACCAAATTTCAGGTTAGCTTACTGGCCCTGTCATTTTCTTGAGGTCCCTGAAAAAGTTGAAAAGGTATTCTTCTTGAAGTAGTTAACCATTCCCTAGTGCGTGTTTGATTAAGTGGACTAAGATGATTGGGTAATTCATTTCTAATTTTTTTTTCAGTTTTCGTCAGGTAAGCCTTACTGCCTCCGAGTGTCTGATTTATTATGTAATTAATTGTCGCATTAATTATCCAATCATCAACCCTTAATTATCTGAAATAAAGTATTAAAAACAGTACTGCCTCTGAGTACTCTCAGTTCTTTGATGAATTTCCTTATTGGCTGCTAGCTTCTACGGGCTTAGTGGCTGCTGTTATTGGCTGCTAGCTTCAGCCTGGTCTAACAACCTTAAGATGAACAATAAATTATTAACTAATAAACGAAATATCCAGTAAAATCAGTAAAGTACACACACAAAAGTTTATAAAAGATCAAGCAATCTTAATAATGACATAATTTTCGTTTTTTATAACACGAAGATCGGTTTAATTCTCATTTCAAGTATTAAGAATTAAAATGATAATAAACGCATTGATGTCTCCCCCGCATTTCCAAACATCCGTTTCTATGGCAACTGCCATAGAGTTACTATCACAAATATTTAAAATATTTTTAAATCTAAAATATTCAACAAGTGTCTTTATTCTCATTCGTAATTTTCAACCAATTTCACTTATAAATGAATGAAATATTAAGAAATTCCACGAACTTTTGGATCAACCCTCGTATAGTTATGATAAACAATGGTGCCTCTTGTAATAATTATATTGTTTTGAAATGATAATTCCTGGTTAAAGTTTAGAATTTATTCAAGTCCAAAAGTACAAAATCAAAATTTACATTTTTACACAAAAATTCCTAAAGTGAGAGTGAATTACAAACAAACTCAGGCACGTCTCATCTTTGACAACTCCTCCCACATTTCATAAATGAACCAATGAAACAAGTTAAAAGACAGTAGTAAAGTTTGGGGAAAGCTCAATGACATTAATTTATAACACAGGAAACAATTTGAGTAAGCATAACAAATTCAAAGAAACACCAGTCTAAGATCTGACCATAAACCTGATAACAATTATGAGCTAATAGCATCGATACTGTGGGATGGAGAGAGAGATGTCAAGTTTGAGAAATTACAAACACGTGCAGCAGTGCCCTTTCTGAAGATCAAATAAAACAATTAATTTTCAATTACAAATTCCCAGTACATCAATTATAATATTTAAACAATACCTAAATCATAAGTACATCTAAGAAACTAACAAATTGTCTTTATCAAAAATATGAATTTATACGCATGTATATAACATCCGCCCCCTAAAAAAAATTGGCATACAATTTTAAACATTAAACGATAAAGACAATCATAAAATACGCACACAAAAGAAATGTTATACAAAATGATAATGAAGAAAATATAATACATGTCCAAGAAGAAAAATACATTCTAGTAATGAAATCAGAAGTGAATAAAATGTTTTCGAAGCATGTATACCTTGGTACCATCAAACATTCTCACATTCATACAAACATAATATTCAAATCAGAGTGCATCATAAGAACTCATTACTTGCGCTGCAATGCATAGTAAAAAAAAATGTAAACAACAAATTCTCGAATATGGTTGTTCAAAGTATAACCTGTATGGAATAACACATCCTCGGTTAGAATAAATCATACCACTTTCAAATAAAGATAAAACAATATTCAATTACGTAATTGCATAAGATATAACCCTGACGGAATAAAACATCCTTGGTTAGAAAAAGCAATTAATATATCAAACCAACACAAAATTTTTATGTTACACGATGTATGCCACAAATACTGCATACTAATACTATGTAGAATTGCATAAGGTATAACCCTGTCGGAATAAAACATCCTTGGTTAGAAAAGCAATTACAATATCAAACCAACACAAAATTTTCATATCACACGATGTATGCCACAAATATTGCATACTAGTAATTCCTACCTTCTCAATTTCTACCGTTTTCAACAATATGTATAAGCTGTAATACTTGTGGAATAAAACATCCGTAATTACATAAACATACATATGAAACACTGTAAATTAATACAGATCAAAAATATAAAACAAAGTTATACACATATATTTACAAAAAGGGATCATGCCTCATATCAAGCATGTCATCGCTTTATGCAACACTCATAACATTGTTACCGTACTGGCGCTTACTTTCAAGCTGTACATTATAACAAAGTTGCAAAAGAAACGATATATGACATCATGATAAAAAAACGTATCAACTCCAGGCATCATTACGCCTCAGAAGTATACAAACTATCTCTCACAACAGCTACTTCACATTGGTAGCTCAAATTGTGACCAATACCCATTAGTAATTAGCACTACGAGAAAAGTGTACTAAGCTCTTGCAGTTAAAAAAACTTAAGCAAAATAGACACACTCGTACCAATGCATAATTATAATGATATCAAAAACAAAACACACCAATAGCACATCGATATCGCAAATCGTAATAAACAACAACAAAAACTACTTTCATGCAACTGTAAGGAATATACAGGTCTATGTGAAAAGTATTAAAATAACTAACTTGTCGCATGCATTAACATATGTACATCTCAGAATCATTGCTTTTAAACAAAAAAAAAAAACTTTAACAGTCAATAAAGAGCGATTGGACAGCTTCACTGACTTTGGCATGGCGTGAATTTACGCAAGAAACCTCTGCAGGTACGACCAGCTCTTGACTCCCTGTGGCTCGACCTTCGGTATTAGAGGAATTAAGTGCTGTAGGTAACGAACGATTTCCAAACATCGTGTTTCTTATAATTAGGTTTAGAAAATGGTTGGATGGATAGTCATTTTGAAGAACGGGGAACGTTTCGGTCCCGGATCCATTGGTACAATTTGCACGATCCTGCGGTAAATCCTCATCAAGGGAACGAAACGAAAAGTGCGAGGATACGGGGACATGCATATCGACCACGACTGAGCACAGAAATTCAGCAAATGGTTGGACAGTCATTTTTGAGAACAGGGAAAGCTTCGAAGTCGGGGCCTGGTCCATTTACATCATCCTGTTGGGAATCCTCATCCACGGGACGAAAGGAAAAATACGTGGATAGTGGGACATACATACTGAACATGACTGAGCAGATAAGTTCAGAAAATGCGGGTTGTAGCGCTTCTGTAAAGCTGAATTTTACAATTTTCCCATGAATCTCGGCACCACTATAATTGGTAAAATCTCCGAGAATCGAATAATCCAATGAAGATGATGAACGATGTTGAGTTGGTTTATCTCCAAAGTTTCCTGACATTTTCAGTAATATTTGAATAAAGTGAACACAATCCAAAATGTTCAAAGTTTTTATACAGGATACCCGGATTCTCCACCATGTAATAATTATATTGTTTTGAAATGATAATTCCTGGTTAAAGTTTAGAATTTATTCAAGTCCAAAAGTACAAAATCAAAATTTACATTTTTACACAAAAATTCCTAAAGTGAGAGTGAATTACAAACAAACTCAGGCACGTCTCATCTTTGACAACTCCTCCCACATTTCATAAGTGAACCAATGAAACAAGTTAAAAGACAGTAGTAAAGTTTGGGGAAAGCTCAATGACATTAATTTATAACACAGGAAACAATTTGAGTAAGCATAACAAATTCAAAGAAACACCAGTCTAAGATCTGACCATAAACCTGATAACAATTATGAGCTAATAGCATCGATACTGTGGGATGGAGAGAGAGTTGTCAAGTTTGAGAAATTACAAACACGTGCAGCACAGCTCTTTCTGAAGATCAAATAAAACAATTAATTTTCAATTACAAATTCCCAGTACATCAATTATAATATTTAAACAATACCTAAATCATAAGTACATCTAAGAAACTAACAAATTGTCTTTATCAAAAATATGAATTTATACGCATGTATATAACACTCTTTCAAAATAGTGAATTTCAAGGCATTTGGTTTAAAATAGTCAAACCAAATTCAGTTGTTGGAAAGTTGTTACATGTTACTCAGGTGACCTATAAGGCCCGTGGGCCTCTTGTATGAATATTGTGACATCATAATATACTAGTATTGTTCAACATTAGTTGCTATGCAAACAATTGATGAAGGCCGGTAACAGGGTTGTAATATTTTGAAAAGTGTTTTAAGTTTTTTCTATTACTAAAAAGAGACTATATACATAGGATCTCCCATGATATGTAGTTGGATATGATTTTTTTCCCAACGAGTTGTGTTAGTTATCCCCGAGCCTTGGTGACATACCTTGTGTCGCCCGCTTGGTGCATGTAAGTGTTAGAGCGTCTGCTCTAAAGTCGGGGATAATGGAACTAGCACGGATTGTATCTCTCACTGGTTAATGGTTATGAGTGCAGGGTATATGTATAAAATATGCCTCTCTCCACTGGCAAGTTGTAGCCTCTCCATACGAGTGAAAAATTCTCGAAAGAGACATTACGAAACACATTAACAAACATAAATATTTTTCACCCTTTGACAGACTGTACCTTTGAGATGTAAACAAAGATGTATAAATATATAACGCAGACTTTAGATATATGTTGAACATGTTGAATATGCATATAGTTGATATTTACCTTCCAATTCACAGGGAACAACCAGTTCTGTTAAGACTGGTCCTAATGGCGCCAAAGTCGGTAAATATTACAAGTACATAGAAACATCCTCACCTCTAGTATTTCGGGACAACGCTAAATTGGTCAGCAATCGAGTTTTTGAAGGTAATTCTGACTGAGACGTGTATGCAATAATGCACCAGTACTCAGAACAATGTTAACATCTACTGTGGAATCTAATTTTCGTGGGGGGTTAATTTTCGTGGATTTCGAGGTATGAAGAGACCCACGAATTTATGTCTACCACGAATTGCAATTTTTTCACATATATGACTACTGAAGAATACCTTAACCACGAAATCAAATCCCAATGAAACAACATATTTTCCTCAAACCACGAAAATTTGACCCCTCGAAGAATTTTACAGTTTCAAATTTTATCCCTCATTACCTGGCTAATGGTAAATCAACAACGTTAAATTTGAAGATAAAGAACAGTAATAGACAAGTTAAATTGATGCAAAGCATCAAATCGGCCGCTAACAAAATCTAGCATTTCAAAAAGTTCTTTCTTAATTTTACAAATTAAAGCATCCTTGAGTAGTTAACTAATTATTGAATTAGAAATTCAGATAATGAGTACACTTGCAAGGACGCCACTTGTATGCAAAGCTGAAATAGGGATCATTTTTATTTCAGGCTGTCTTCAAAGCAAAATAAATAAATATTTTTAAAAATTCTAATTGCATTTGCTCATCATTTGGATTCATCGATGTTAAACAGTCAATGATAAATGATTAGATATGAAATTATTGTCATCAAAATGAAGATGTAGGCCGATCAAAATGTACCACGTGCTGGTACCCTGGATCTTTGTCACGTGATAATTCCTATGGTTTGTGCAGAGTAGGCTAGGCTGCATGATGCAGTACAAATTGTAGAAAAATAATCCTTCTGTCATTTGCAGCTGTAGCATATTCAAAACAATTTTTTATTTCTTGAACAACTTTTTCAATTTTTAGTCACCATGCATGTCGTTCTTATCCGGAAAATCATGACGATTCCCTTTCGTATCTTGCACACTCCAAGGATGGGGAGTACCTATTGTAAACTCTTTTTATTTAACCACAAATTATCTGATGCGAGATGATAATGTAAACGAAACATTAAAAAAATAATTAAAACTTAATTTAAAGTTTTTAAAATATTTTACTCATGATTTTATACATGTTATCATTTAAATATTATTTTATTGAACTAATAAAAAATAACATCTTATTTCCCCATGTGCACTTTCTAACACAAATACAAATTGATCGGCCGCTGCTGCGGCCGATAATTAAAAAAATCATTATAGAATACAGATTTCTGATCAGGACATACATGAACCCCGGAAAACTAATGGGAGGGTAGGGTGCTTAGAAAAGTAAGCGTCACATCCGCCTATATATTGACTTTCCTTAATATACAATGAACGGAACGTTCCGTTTTATAGTTAAGCATTGAAAGAAAGACCTAAGAAAAGGTTGGCATCAAGATAGAAAAATGCATCTCAACAACAGCTTATATGTGCATGTATTTGGTAAGAAGGTCATTTAAACGGAAATACAAAATGTTGAGTCTAAACAAGGTTGTTAAAATTTCAATAAAATCAGATCAAAGAGTAGTCTTTCTTAGTTAAACAAAATGAATTCAGAGCTTGGTTTTGCACGGACATCATTATGCCAAATAAATATTAAATAAATGAATAATTAATAACTACACTAATGGTACTGTAAGCACTTAGCTCACTAAAAGAAACCATAGCCTCCAATATGAAATTAATTAATAACTAAACGAATAATAAATACACTAATGGTACTGTAACCACTGAGATCAATAATGAAACCTTGCCTCCTATATGATCAAATTGTTAAGTTCATGTGTTGCTCTGGGAGACCCGAAATAAGCACAGATAAATTGGAGGTTAAAATAACATTATTTAAGATAAAGAATCTGTGAAAGTATTATAAAAATTTTATCGAATGGTATATAAAGAAATTGTGTTCATGTTTTGCTAGGGGAAACCTGAGATATGTATTTGACGAAAACGTAAAAATGGAGGTGCACAATGGCACTAAATAACAAAGATTCTGTAAAAGTTTTATTAAATGTCATTCAGTGACATAACTGGATTTGTTTACAAAAAATGGGTGCCCCAAAGCATAACAGACGGTCGTACAGAAGAACTGACGGACGGACATGTCGATCACTATTTAACCTCCCACTTTTCGGGGGGGGGGGGGGGGGGGTATAATGAATAACTAAATAAACAAACAAAAAACTATTTTATATAAAATGATAAAAATATATTAATAATGAAAAAAGTATAAAACATAATTTTAGGGTATTTCACTTCTTAAAAAATTAAACATTTAAAGATATTTTTTTCCGAAATTCAAATTCAGTTAATTTTGGAAATAGACATATTCTTTACTAAAGAAATTGCAGAACTTGATATTTTGATAAAAATCATATTTTTATGAAAAGTGTAAAAATACAAACATATAAGTTAAGCATAACTTATTTTTGAAAAAAAATATTTGTTTAGGATAAGTGTTCCTTCAGCAGAGTACGGGGATCATTTTTAATAATGTACATGTATTTGTCTTTTTCATTGGATAAAATTGGAACTTCTTAATCACATTGCCACTGAAAATGAAATCTGAATCGAAAATAGTAGATACGATTAGAGCAATACTTGAATAAAGAGTTTCAAATGCCAAGAGCCTGGGATGATAATCAATATAAATTCCTGCATTTACTTTTAAGATAAGACATACTGTCTATCGATGTACTAGCACATGTACGGATCAACGACCGGAACTCTGAAGATTCAGACTAGGACCGGAAATGACGCGACAGTGACTCATTGGCAAAAGTCAGGTAACCAGAGGAACCAATGGCTCAGGATTGATAAACTCAACCTTCCTCTGAATAGCAACACTAAGGTACTGAGGCGCAATGTTCTGGCCCGCTATTCACAAATCATATTCATTACCTAAATCTATGACTGTAATAACTTTTTGCTGGTTTCAATTTTAAATAAGAGCAAAATATCTTTAATAGAATTATAGTTTTCGTATTTCAAAAAAAAAAAAAAAAAAAAAAAAAAAAAAATTAGCCTATATTCAATATGGTTGCAAATATTGTATATGCATGTAATTACCTTTATGCGACCACCTTTTACGATTATTTCTCATATTGTTGAAAGAAATGGCAGTATACAGTACATGTAAATGATGATAGTTTTCTAGTTTTTTTGCTGCTTTTAGAGATGCTCATTCTTTAATTTTAGATAATCATCGAAGCTGCTAAAGGAAGAGACTTCTACAGCGACATCTCTGTCGACTACATTGTGTTGAAGTCCTTTGCTTGTCCATGAGGGGGTTATTTTAATGACCAGCATCGACAAAAAAATGTATACACGCATTCTACATTTAATTAGACTTGAGCTAATTTCTCTTATTAATGTAGCACATATCTGATAATGGCTCATGTTTAAGGAAAGGATTGCAAGGGTCCGTGAAAAAAAATCCGCCCATTGATTTTTTTTTCTCATTTTTACATACGTAATTTGCTTTATATCTATAATAGCATTATATGACAGTATCAGCCATGGTCATCAGGATTATAAGAAAGCTATGGTTGTCATGGTTACCACCATTTCATAGTTATTTTTAATTTATATGTTTGAGGTGATTTTTTTAATATGCTATACACGCATTAAAATTGAAACACATTACACAGATATTGAATAACATGCTTTACATTTATTGAAAATGAAAATTGTGTCGGAAACTATCGATAGATGTTGTAATGCCACCGTTTTGGGGGGAAGTAGAAATTGTAATTTGCAGTAATATTTTCATCTCGAGAGCAGTTTTTAAGGTCTATAATTTTTTTTTACACTTATAGTACTTTATATTCAATAAGATTGTCATGCGACATTACGATTAGAGTATCTGAACTGCAATCGCGTCGATGCAACATAACTTCTGTATTTTGGGGGCTTAAGAATCATACACAAATTTTTGAAAAAACTGATCTCTTTATAAATGTAAAAAAAAAAAACAAAACATTTTTGGCGCTTTCTTGTAAATAATTTTTTTATTCCATACTAAGTTATATTTACGTCATAAGCATCAGGATAATTTTTTTTTATTCATAATATTTCACTAGTATTGTTGTATTGATCTGCCGGCAGTGTTGATTCTCTTATGACAGAATCAACATGGTCCTTTTATGTTATCAAATATTCATAGAAAAAATTTATATATTTATTGCTAGTATATATGTCTTACCGAATAAAGAGAAAAATATAAGGGGTATGGAAACATCCCAAATTATTATGCGTATAGTTTAATTCCAAGTATCTTAAACAATGATTTCATAGTTATGAAATTATATGTCAATACGTCTTTCCCTGCAGATCATTTAATGCTTCTTGTCAATAATAATGACATTCTATAACGATCTTCAAAACGAATTCTAGAATGAAGTATTCCTTTTGAAGAAATGTTTCACGAACATTGACATGGGACAATTAACCCTCTTCACTAACTTCTCAATGCATTTAATGTACATTTAAATTGTCTTTGTGTTATCAGGGAATACATTGTTTGAGAAAGTTTTATGAATTATTCAAGATCTCGAGTCAAACTAATTACCTCATTAACAAAGTTAAGTTTAATATGCATATCCCATTAGCTGTTAAACATTATGACTATTTAAAATACCATCTGATTTTATTCATTTTTTCTGTGCTTGATTAATAAAAGTTATTTAAGTGTTGCGTGCATTAGAAATACACGTATATGTGAGTACCTTTAATGAACGAGAAAATATATAACGTATCAAAGCAGTATCAGGGTCTGTAAAACGTGCATCATCAAAATATAGTACCAGTTGAACATACACAGTCGTAAAATTAAATATATGTCTCACGAAAATATATTCTTTTTCATATCATACTAGTAAGTTATCATATTTAAAAAATAAATTCTTTCCACTAGAGTGAAGAAAAATGTAATAATTCCTTTGTTTTCCCCCCAGAATCCGGTATGTTAGAGGCTAGAGATGATACCTGAAAAGCTTTTAACTGTTTCCCTATTTAATTCAGACTTATAGATAGTTTCAGTTTTTTATGTCATAGGCCTAGGTCACGAACAACATTGAGAGAATCCCCTCCTCTTCTTCAAGCACATAAACTACAATGGCAACAATCATTACTTTGCTGTATGATTGCAAGGAAAATATCAAACTGAATATGAATGTAAGAGGGTATGTCTATCATACTACATATTAACTCCCAGTGGTGGAGTTTTCGGTCTTTAATTTGCTTTTCCAAATAATTTAAAATAATGTGTGCATTATATTTTAAGATTTACATTTTCATAAATTTTGATTTAAGCTTAAAAAACATGCATAAAATTATTCATATACCAAATCTTCAGCTAACCAAATAACAACAATTAGTTCAATATGGCTGCGCACCTGTTCAAATGACAGAACTGCTTAAACTGCTTTCTGGCGTCACATGCATAAAATTAAATAAAAGCTCACATGCATTATATATAATTCTAATGTATGGAAATGCAGTGAGTTTTGATATCGATTATTTTGTTTTTTTCATTATGTTTCTGAACAGAGTTTCACATGTATAGCTAATACTGTATATATACCACAGAGAAAGAGATTCATGGGAAACGGAGCGTTTTTCTATTTATCAGAATATAAGTGTGATTCTTTTTTGTTTTGATTAAAGATATACGATGTAAATTTTCTACGATTTAACAATTAATTATACATACGTTTCATATATCTAAATGTAATAATCATCAAGTTTGATGGAACGCTGTATTATGTAGATGTAGATGTAAATGTAAACATAATCTTAAACATTAAAATAATTTTTACTTTTTTTTTATTATTTCTTACTCAATAATATACAAAGAATACAATATGGATGAATCATATTGAGGTAACAAACAGTATTCAAGATCAAAAGTCCATAAAACAATACAAAACAGTGGCAGAGCAAAAACAATTTGCTGTTGAGGAGTGAGCATCCCCTGCAGATCGGTCACACCCGCTGTGTGCACCTTGTCATGATCGAGATATGACGGAAATGTTTATTAATTTGTATTTGCTGACAATGTCATTGTATCGACCATGGAACTTACGAAATCATTACGTTAAAGGAGACTGCTGATATTCTTGTTTAATCATCTTGTGTCAATAAGTTACATCGTTTTAGAAATTGTTCATATGTAGAGCATGCTTTAGGGTATTCGAATCAATTGATATACATAAACTCAGTATGCAGGTGATGCAGGTATATAACTTAAAAGAACTGTCACTTTTTTCAATATGTATAATTATTTAATAAGAAACAATCATTTAGAACTGAAAATCGTTATCATACACAGTTTTTTCTTTTAGTTAATTTATAGTAATGCAATTCTGTAACATATTCAAATTTTTGAAGTTGTTTACAAGCTTTGATTTACTTATATTTGTAAGTAACTTTTAGCCACTGTCACATCAGCACTGTATGGTTAACATATAGTTTTTTTTTTAGGAATATATGCCATTATAAATTAAACATATAACCCCCCCCCCCAAATAGAAACAAAACAAAAAACGCTAAAGGATACCACCTGTTAAATGATTGAATCTTTTCTACGTTCATGCACTTTCTCTAATTTGTTAAAATTCTGCTTTCAGCATCTATACATCGAGAGATGATTATGAGATACAAATGGTTATATAGTATGTTTTGAATTTCAAAGTTTTTGCTTTCATTTTTGACAAAAATGTTTAGGAGAATTTCAACGCAATTTAAATATGTGGAAGTACAAAAAAGATAAATTTAGTCTAATAATTTGAGCCAATTACATGTGACTAATTTAACTCTTAAATTGGAGTGAAGAATCTTACATTAACTTTAAAAAAAATGTCTATTTAATTTTGGACGCCTAAAATTTGTACATCTCTTGGAAAACTAGCTAATATCTGTATTTTATTGTTATTATGATCCGTATCAATAATTGTAAGTTACAAGAAAGGCAAATTAAATGCATTATTTGAAGAGAAAATTTTTTTTTTCAATTCTAGTTAAAACAATAATAAAATAAATAAAAAAAATAATAAAATAAAATAAAATAAATTAAAATCTAAAAGTAGTTTGATTAAAAAAGTTCTGTTACTCTGAAGCCTTTTCAGCTTTTTTATCAATAAACCTTTACCTTTCTTTATTTATCATTATGCACATTTAAGTTTTATAAATAAACTAGAATTCACACAAATTCATTTGTCAAGTCAACTTTCTCTATGACTTTCTCCATTCCTCATATTTCTCAACATGTTTAATTCGTTAATTTGCTTATACACAGGTATATCTTGTGTCTCAGAAAACTGCTCAACATACTGTCTTATCGAAAAAAAAAAAAACACTTTTCTTTTAAATAAGTTGTTTTTTGTCGAGTCCTTTTTAGGTTCCAATTCTGGAGATGATGATATATTCAGTGTGTCTGTGCTAACAGCATCTACCAAAAAGTTTCAATTATTCATATTGCATAACCTGTTTCTAAAATATATCTATCACTATTCAAACAAGCAAATTCAAAGATTTCGGTGTCATAAAGGGTCCAATCTTATTTTTAATGGCATGTTGTGTCGAATATGAACGCCTTATCATAATTACATTATTCAAAAGTAATCCACAAAGGTAACTTTATTGAAAATTAGTTCAAGCATGAAGGTCAATATCAAGAGGTCAAAAATCCTATAATGTTCGGAAACATCTTGTCACAGGTTATGTGCATGTGAATTATGAAATTCTTATCTCTTCACATTCAAAGGATATGACCAAGATTATGATTTTGTGCAAAAGAACAAAACGACAGACGAATGAGATTTAATATCCCTTCGCTTTCACGGGACAAAGACAACATGTTTTTGTTCTGATTACATGTCTAATAAAATCGAATGTCGCATTTTTTTCTTGCAGTATTCTTTATGAACATTTTCCTTCAAATCAAGCTGCTGTTGCTAGGTTAAGTTTGCATTTTTACATAGATGTACATGTGTACTAAACACAGCGTTCTAATAAACAGAAACCTTTATTGAAATTCCTAAGTAATAACACGACTCTTGAGCAGTATTTATTAAAAAAAAAACAAAGAAGTAAGACAATGAACTGTGTTCGATCTACAGATATCTAAGAAATAATACATTTACAAACTTTCTTATGAAAAACGTCAGTCAGCTTTTAAATTAATGATAAATTGTATTTGCTGACAAGATCATTGTATCGACCATAGAACTTACGAAATGATGACTTTAAACGAGACTGCTGATATTCTTGTTTCATCAACTTGTTTGTCAATAATTTACCTCGTTTTAAAAAATTGTTCATACGTAGAGCATGCTCTTGCGTATCGAATCAACTAAGATATATACACTCTGTATGCAAATGATGAAGGTTTATTGCTGCATAAGTAAGGGAAGTTGACGATAGAGAAGTTAAAGTCATCACGTTTATCATACTCGTATCTTGGTTGTTACACATGTAGATTACCATTAACGTCTTTTTCAAGTAAAATATCCAAGTATGAACAGATGTGTCAGACTCTGTGATATTTTTTATCCCAAGCTCTCCAGGATGTATCGTATCAACGTAGGAATGGAAATGACCATTGTTAATTGATAATACGTCGTAGATATATCTAAATGTCGTGTAGAAGGCCACAGCAAGTGTTTTCTTCTTTTCACGCATAAGATTAAAAATTTAACTGAAGAGAAAATTAATCTCTTGCTATTGTCATTAAAAAAAAACGGTAATTCAGGAAAGCTTTTGCATAAAAGTTATACAATATTTCATTATTTTAGGAGCCAAATACTTTTGTTTAATATCTTAAACCAAGCTTTGATTTTAACTCTCGTCGAGAATTTTAACTTGTATTGCTGCGGCATTAATTTCCGTAACGATTTTTTAATAGAAATTTTAACTTAATTTCGGATTTATAAATGCGAAACTTCATGAATCATATTTTAGCGTTCTATACTGAACACCAGAAACATAAAAAATTAAGTCAAATATTTGAGAAATAATAAGGCATGATCAAGCAGTAATTATAACTTCCTTAACATTACCTTTAAATCAAACTGAATGGAATATTAAATTTGTTGTAAAAGTTAACGATGGCAGATTTGTGGACAGTTCCTTTTTTTCGGGTTTACTAGTATGTCCTTTAGAGAATTATGATGTTTATTTTGTTTTTTAGACAATTATTTTCTTAATGTTTTATATCTTGAATTGGTCCGTTTACCGTAGACTTATTGATTGTGTTCAAAATTTGAAAATGTTATCAAACGTGGAACACTTTTTATTTATAAAGTGAAGGTTTGAGAACATGCACCATTTCTCTCTTCTAAAGACCAGATCTCCCCTAGAACGTTACTGAGGCAGAAATACTGGACTTTTAGTCTACTATATATATCATTATTCTACTAGAGGAAGAAGTGTATTATTTATTTTTCATATCAATTGACAAAGTTTCATGTGTTTTATACCTGCCAGTATCTAGAGCAATGATTTTTGTTTGTCAGATTAATATATAATTTTATAATTATATCATTCACATACACAGGTTTATACATTTCCTTCTACAAAGCATAACTTCCTCCATCCTGTACGCGTATGTGTATAATAATGTTATTTATTTCTATTTTCCCTTCTACTCTCCATGTTTAATCTATAAAAGCTTTTCCTGCATAAATTGTATTCTATCTAGTCTCCGTAATATTTATTTTGATATGAGTTGATATAAGCCTTTTAACATAACCTATTCATACATTAATTATCTTTAGTGTTTTTTTTATTTTTCAATTTTTCCAATTTTTCAGAAATATTTTACTTCTTAGTTTAAAACCGAGTTCCTACGTACATGAACCTTTAAACCGGTAAAAAAGAACCCAGTTTTCCTCACTTTCCTTACTTTCAACTCCGACTCCTAATCATATACATTTACAAGTATATGATTGGCCCCATGAGAAAAGGTCCTTATGGCAATTTTTACACATTTTAAGTTTTTCATGCATTTTAATAGAGCAAGGTTAGAAGTTACCAAATATGACATTTTATGACTCTACGTCAACTCTAAGTATGTTTTTCCTTCATTTATATCGTTGATACTTTAACAGGTAAATAATGACGTCAAGTTACTTTCGTACGTCAAACGTCAAAAGTTTTCAGAGTGAACCCGCTTTTAACTTTTCGTCGTAACGTTAATAATGATAATGAATTTATATCACTGAATATTCCCAGAATTTTTTTTTTTATTTATTAAATCTTCCATTTTATATATTGTATATAATACAATAAAAAAAGTACTTCGTAATAAAAGTTTAGTATTTTCCATCAATGAAAGGAACTGTTTGTTTTATATTTCACTGTGCTAGGAGAACAAAACGACTTCTGTTCAATATCAATTACATTAATTTTGTAATATACAGTATACTTTCACAATAATAAACTATTTCTTCGTGTAAAGATTTGTTCAATTGAAAATCTTACAGAATTCATTTGAAAATCATTGCCCTCGATAAACGTAGGTCAAAGCTGTCAACTTTGTTGTTTTAATACAGTATAAAGATAAATCTTTCAAAATGTGCTGAAAATACTCCGAAATATTTCAAAAAATGTCCTCGGCAACAACAATGAACAAGATGCAACTGGGTTGTGAAAATTTGTGAATTCTTTTTTTTTCTTTTAAATATAAAGACAGAAAAAAATTGTGAATTGCAATTAATTACTATATACTCTGTACAAAAATTAAAGTGTTTTTTTTTTGTTTGTTTGTTTGTTTTTTTTGTTTTTTGTTTTGTTTTGTTTTTTTTTTTTGTAAAAACTAAAGAGTTTTATAGGAACATATATACCAAGTATATACAAATAGAGGGCAATTTATTTAACTGATTTATTAAAAACCATTCTACCTACTAGTGTTTATTTTCATTTTTTTTTTTAAACATCAATCCAAATTTCAAATGAAATATATTAATTTTGTCTTTTTTAAATTATAATATGAAATAGAATTTTCGATTAAATTATGAATAACTGTCTAATTTTTGGTTTCATATTGTGATCAATCGAGTGGCTTGCGTGATATTTTGCAGAATTACACCGCATAAAATTATCACACTAGACAGTTGATTGTTCATCGCCATGAAAAAATCTTAGAGTTATTCCTTATGTGTACATGTACATGATCTTGATGCAAATCCATGTGCTACTGTAAGTCCCGCTTCTGTCTTAATTTGTCCCGCCCCGTGCTTGATGTTTTAAAACGTGCCTATCGATGAACCGGTAGATTTATGTAGAATTAAAGTATTTTTACTATTTGTAATTCTATCTCGGACAAAGACATTGGAAATATAGATAGTAAATCATCAACTAGAAGTACTGTGAACACTGAGCTCACTAAATGATACCCCCCCCCCCATACTATGCATTATAATGGCAAAACACGAAATAAGTGTTAAACTAAAATATATATTAGGAGGTGCAAAATGGCATGATTTATAATAAATAATTATAATAAGTGAAAGTACTTCATTAACTTTTATTCAGTGGTATACGAGGAGTTGCGGGTTAGAGATGGGTACCCTTCAATATTATAGAAAGAATGGCGTTGCCCTTGTTTTGTAATCTAAATCAAGGAAAATCTGAAATATGTAACCGACCAAAAAGTAAAATAGGACCAGAGGTGTACAATCTTATGGCACTATGTAACAAAAAATCTGTGAAGTTTCATTAAAATTCATTCAGTGGTATAAGAGGAGATGGGGATAAGCGGTGGGTATAATAGAAGGAGGCACCGACATCCCGATCACTATATATATACCCCCCCCCGACTTTTCAAGCAGGGTATAATAATTATGCATGTAAATGCCTTGTTGTTTTCAATCATATAATACAGAAATTTTCCGTCAGGGGGTAAAAATTAAATAGGAAATTTGATATTTATACAATCAGTTAAATGCGACTAGTTCGCAATATTTCTTGACTGGCATAGTTGTTTTTTTTTGAAAATGACAGAATTTTACGAGGTGGCATGTAAAATATTTGTTATGCGATGAAGTGTGTAGAATCCTCACCTTATAGCGTTTTTTTAATATCATTGTTTTTGTTCTCTTATTTGTTTATCACGGGAATTATTTTACCAATAAATTATAAAAATAAAATCATTTCAATTACATTATTCAAGCAGGTTGGGTACCTAACCAATAAATGATATTATTATAATTTCAATAATAAAACGAGTAAAAAATTGATAATAGCACAGACGTCTGGTTTTTATCGTCAAAAAAATATTTAGTTGAGGATGGGATTTTTTCCGGATTTTTTTTTTTTTGGACCATAAAAACTTGATCATGTGGTAATAGAACCGTGCGGCGTTCATTGCTTTGATACTACATGTATATAAGACACGTATTGTACATGTTTTGATGACTTACATGTATGCTATGTATACGACTTAAATCTGCAGATATTCAAAGCTCTAATAATACTATTAAACTTTTTTAATATATTCCTGGAAATAAAAAGGTACACCTAAAACAGTAGAGATCTCTTTACATTACATGCATACGATATTCTGTTCCTTAAATGAATTCGATTTTTCATTGAAGTTTCATTTCTACATCCATAAACTGATTAAATATAAGATCTCTATCTCTCTCTCTCATCAAATTAAGACTCGAATGTAAACTTGATCTATCTTTTTTAATTTGAATAATTTTATTTCAAAAGGTAGTTTTTGTCTGTGATCACTATAATATTAATTGGAAGAAACAACAACAACGAGTTAAACATTTTTTTGTTGAAAAAATAATTTTAAAATTAAAGTCATTTGAATATTTTCATATCAAAAGGAGTAGAACGCATGTAACAGATTTTTTTAAATCAAAAGATTAGGTTCAATGTTGCATCTATTTCTTATTCTACAATTCTTTTTTTAAAGAATCTTAAGTTTCCAAAGTGTTAAAAAAATCCTTCTAAATGTTTTTCAACTACTTAGTAGAACGTTTGAACTGCTGATAAATAAGATTTTTAAAAAGTTTTTTAAATATATATTTCGGGAGCAAATTTCTATGAAGATGGTCAGTTAAAATGAAGAAAATAAATAAATGCCCCTCTCTGGTACCCCTTTAAAAAGTATTTCGATTATCAGAGTTATCTCTCCTGTTTTTATTTATAATTCTGAAAACAATTTCGCGTCTGTCACTTGCTCATTATTTTGCAAGATTCGGGAATCTTATGAGAATACTTTTAATCTCTGTTGTAAGAAATTTGTTCAGTTTCAAAATTGTTTTAGCATTAAAGCACTTTACAACAAAAAATATGGAAGATGCGCCGATGATTCTATGTTTACAAATGTTGAGAATGCTGGGGCGGATCTCATACAAGAAAACAATTTTCTTTCCAGAATTTTGATTAAATGCCCGTGCCTAACAGCTGACTTTAATTTTGTCTATACAGTATACAAAAAAATGCATTTATTCATCCATATTATTTAGAAAACACTTTGACTAAGCTTCAATATATATACATATAGGAAATGAATAGATCAGACACGTACGTATATATAGCTAGATGTAGTAAAGAAACTGGTCTCAAATAAAATTCTAAATACACCTACATCTAAATTAATACCAGCGGACCAGAAGATCCAAAGTAAAAAATCCTAATTAAATATATAAAATAAATGAAATTAAATTATTCTATAACGGTAACAATGTTCAAAAACCACGATAAAGTCTAGACGTGTCAAAACGTAAAACACGTGTAAAAAAAAAAAAAAATCTGCGACGACGCTCGCCGTCTGCAGCGTCACGTCTTTATGACGTTATTTCTCTGTTCTAGAAAAATTGCCATAAGGACCTTTTGTCATGGTGGCAATCATATAATATTTCATTTCAGTTAATTCTAGATGATAAGATATTTTTGTCTACAAATATTTTTTTAATTATTTAATTGACATATTCATTAAATATGAAGCAACTTATTATTCAATAAATAACACTTTTAGAGACAGGCCTAAGATAGAAATAGTACCGTTACATGTATATCAATAATTTTCCATTGACCAATAAAGAAAACAAGATTACATTCTTTAGGATTTTTATAATACAGTCACTTTTGATAAAAAATGCACATGTCTATCCGACTTGAGAGATATTGTCCTGTATTTCCAAAACTATCGTATTTCTCAACATGTTTGATTCATTTATTTGTTCGTACACAGGCACACTTTGTCCATCCATTAAATGCTCAGTATTATGTCGTACTTCAAATATTTTTTTATGTTTAAACAGCTTATGAAGATGGATAAGTACAAAACATAGCAATGAAAAAATAACAATAGAACCAACAGTAATGATTATCGTTGTCCATATCTTCTTCTTCGTAGATTCCTCGAGTAGTAAGTCTGTAAATGTTGATACTGTCACCTCTGCTTTGTTTTTTGTAACTACATCTATCACAGATAAGATACAAGAATTTAGAAACGATGTTATATTTCTAAATAACAGCAGAACATGAAGTCGTATGGTTATAATATACCATTATTCCAAGCACTTGAAGTGAGTAAAATATGCTTTGTCTTAAATGTCAACGAATTTTATGCAGTGCCATTTCAAGTACTTTGATCTATGAACTATGCTGTTATGGAAGTGCTTACCAAATAAATGACATTACAAAATTCAATTATCTCAAAGTCGGAGGATGTTCCGATCGATTAATCGGTCGAGAAATCAAGTATACATAAAGTGCAACATGAATGTTGCAGGATAACCAAGGAGATGAAAGATAAAAGTCGAGGTGTCAGCCGCATTTCTTTGAATTGGCAATAATCGTGGTAGAATCGTTCTTAATACACATTTTGATAACAACTTTTTTTTCAAGTAGCTTTATTTATAAAAATAGAAAATGTAGCTAAAATTGACGCAAGAAGTTCTATAACCTTCTGTGTACCATGATCACGAAACAGCGTGTACATTTATTTTTTTTTATTTAATAGATCGAAGAAAAAATAAAAAAAAAGAATATGAGAAAATACACGTACATGTACCATGTCTGAGAAATAAGCATTTATTATTTTCCCTGGCAAATGTCGCTTGATTTCAAATATAATGAAAGGGAAGTCTGAATCTTACTTTTCACTTAATTTACATTTTTTTTTTAAAATAAAGTACTTTCTTACAAAAACAAACTGTGTTCATTTCTGTTTAAACCCCATTTTGTTATCCCCGACTATGCAGTAATCCTTTACAAACATTTTGTATATAACATCCTACTTTCTCGCTTGCTGCAACAATTTAAACATAAAAGGTGAACGCAAAAATATTATCATATTTTTTTTTCATATACGTACATGACTTACATTTTGTGTTGCAACATTCGTAATGCTGTTATGAAGTACTGCAAGTGAATGTGCTATGCAATAATAAAGCATTCACCACAAATACCTGTTATGGATTTAAAGCATTCTCCTTTTACAAGATGACATTCACTACAGCCAGAGGGACATTTATAGTCACATCCGTCCCCGTAAAAACCTTTTGGACACTGATCGGAGCAGTTGATACCAACGTACCCTGGTTTACACTCTAAAAATATAGACACATTTCATGAAGACATTAAATCTTGAGGTAAAAAAGGTTATTCTTTATTATTACATGAGATCAGTACTTTGATTTATAGTATACTTACTTTCACACGTATTACTATCACTCTTCCAAAAATAATCAGCGCAGCATTTGCTTGTCCTGTTCCTCCTATGAATTGAAAACAATATTGAAACAATATGACAGGTACATGTAATACAAACATACTTCAGACTCTGAAACACTTTGAGCTAAAAAAAAATTAAGAAAACAACAGAAACACCAGACGAAAACACAGGGAAACCAGTATCAAAAAGAATTGCAGGGAACTGATTTATCTCTAATAACATTTTACATTTTTTAATGATATCTTTAGATATAAAAACGTGAAAGTGTCATTTTTCCGATTTTCTTTTTGTCTTTATAATATATGTTATGGAATAAAATGGAAATATTCTTACACTTCACTGCACTCCATTGCAGTTTCCCCAGAATGTACTTCATTGCAGAACAGTCTTGGTAAAACGAATGTCCAATAGCACAGAAAGATACTTCTCATATCTCCCGTTCTTAAATTTTAGTTGACACAGAATCATCTTCCGGTAGAAAAAATATTTCCTCATTGAAAATATTGAAACTATTAATTGAACTTCCGACAAATATATGTCAAACAATGTTAATGAGTTTGCGACTGTGTGCAAGTGAATAGGTTTACGCACATTACCGGAAATCAGACTTGTACTTAAATCAAACTGCATTATTATTTAGCTATCAAATAATGTAACGGCGTGTAAATAAAAGATAATGAAAAAATGACACAACCTTTGATTCATTATAATAAAGAATTATGTTACTTAACATTTAATTTAGGTAAAGTTTAATTTTACATATCACTATCTGTAATAAAGAATCCCCAATTGCTTACTCTTTGATTAAACACGATTCTTCCTTCAGAATTATTTACACATCTTTGAAAATCACAGCATTACTTTGTATTGTATGTTCCAAAATATCAATGGATCTCTCGATTTTAATAGAGACAAATTCTCTCTCTCTCTCTCTCTCTCTCTCTCTCTAAAATGCAAGAATAAAAAGAATAGTGATTGTATTCTAGTGTCTACATGTTATATGTAAAAACATCGTAATTTTTAAAACAATCTGCATCCTTTCTATAATGTGACTAAAAATAATTTAACCAAGCACCTAAAAGCGGAGCATACTCTCGCAAGAAGCATAGCACATCATAACATCGATCCTGATGCAAATTTCGTCACTTTCTTTTTGCCTAAAGGACTTACCTATAGACTCACAAACACACACATTGACGCACACGAGTGCATTACTACGACAGTTGATCAAAAAGTCGCGAAGTAATTGAATACATGTAACTTCTATAAAGCAAGTGATAAAGGGATTCAGAGATTAATTCTTTGAAGTAGTCCTCTCCGCTTCTACAACTTCTCTGTCCATATAAGAATCATGTGATCTGCGCGGTAACGTGACATGCTCTGAAGCGTTCTGTTACAGGACTAACAGATTTTTCCGAATTATATAATTTACCTTGCAAGTTATTTTTTGAAAGCAAAAACAGTCCATCTGTTAGAAATGAAAAAAAATGGCAATTCCCTAACAAAAAATACTATAGTTAATTATAGTTAACTATAGTTATACAGGGTTCTCCACATATGAAAATCTAACCATGGAGGAAGCTGCGCGAAGGCGAATTGTGACCCAAAACACAATGTGTGCTATTCTTCCTAATCTTGATTAATCAATGATTGGTTTTACAATTTTTTAAAACTTAACCACTTCACCACAAAACAATGGAATAACTAACACTTTCTAAAATAAAAAAAAATTATTATTATTAAATTTGAAAATCCTGACATGTATCTTACTTCACAAATATACCAAAATTTGCCCGAAACTGTACATGCTGTAGTAACCTTCTAAAGGAATTTAAGGAAAAAATGTTGATACAGTAAGTCAGTCAGAAATTAATAATTATATGAATTGTAACATGTTGTATGAAATGTTTCGTTTCACTATAACTAAAACTGATGAATGGGTAGTATTTTTAAGCTAGCACACAAAGGGACATTTGGACCAGTGTCCCTTTTTCTGAACCTTATATTTGTTTTAGATATTGCATTTTTCACCAAGTTTTTTTTCTCCACTTGCCCTGTGCTAAAGATAGCGCCACGCGACGTTTCATAACAACGGGAAGTAACTCTAAAACTATGAGTAAACCGGCGATTAAAACTTAGCATGCTAAGATGGCGATTGAGACGTAGGCCCTTTGCACATTTTATCAAAAACATAATAAAGTTAAAGCTTAAAAAAAAAACAGAGCATGGGAAATTGATTAACTGCAGAGGAATATGAAATTTTAACAGAGTATTTTTTCTGACACAGCATGCATGACGATTATCATGCCCGTAATTGTCATCTTTTATGAACCCGTTATATATCTAATCATGAAGTGAACATGTTGAAGTTCCTTACTATTATTTACATGTGTACAGGATATTAAACTCTCAATATAGTGACCATCTGATCAGCTGATTGATTCTCCATTGATTGTCACGCTTCACAGCAAAGTCGCTGATTAACGACGTGTTTCTTTAGCACAGTTCGGTTTCCTTCGAGGCATGCGAGGTGCATGGCAGTCGTAGTATAAACACAAATTAACTACTCAAGTCATTAAAAAAGTAAGACTGAAATGCAATAAAATTTAAGCATGGCGGCTGCCAATTTTAACCATGGCGCAGCTCGTTTAACCATGGCGTACAAAAATTTAACCATGGCGGGCCGCCATGGTAAAACCCCTTGTGGAGAACCCTGGTTATAACTTTGACACATTGAAAACTTTGATTTACTAAAGTGATAACTTTGACACTTTGAAAAACTTTGGCAAAACTTTGATACTTTGAAAAATTTTGATTCTTTGAAAAACTTTATCGAAAACTTTCAACTTTGAAAAACTTTAGTGAAAACTTTGACTCTTTCAATAACTTTATCGAAAACTTTGACACTTTCAAAAACTTTATTGAAAACTTTGAAAATTTGATAATAGTTAGTGAAAACTTTGCAATTTTAAAAAAAATTATCGAAAACTTGGACACATTAAAAAACTTTATCGAAAACTTGGACACTTTGAAAAACTTTAACGAAAAGTTTTACACTTTGAAAAACTTTGGCAAAAACTTTAACACTTTGAAAAACTTTGGCGAAAACTTTGACACTTTGAAAAACGTTGGCGAAAACTTTGACACTTTGAAAAACTTTGCAAAAACTTTGACACTTTGAAAAACGTTGGCGAGTACTTTGAAACTTTGAAAAACGTTGGCGAAAACTTTGACACTTTGAAAAACTTTTGCGAATACTTTGATACTTTGAAAAACTTTGGCGAATACTTTGACACTTTGATAAACTTTGGCGAAAACTTTGACACTTTGAAAATCTTTGGCAAACACTTTGACACTTTGAAAAACTTTGGCGAAAACTTTGACACTATGAAAAATTTTTGGCGAAAACTTTGACACTTTGATTAACTATAGTTAATTATAGTAAACTATAGTAAACTATAGTTAATTATAGTAAACTATATTTAACTATAGTTTTTTTTTGTTAGGGTTTTATGGGTGGATAAAGATATCTTTTTCCAGAATGAGCATGGTGACCATCATAACCCGATTCCTCTGTTTTTATTCAATGTGGATAAAGTATGGGTGCCTCCTTTTTATCATATCTGATATGTTGTCTAGAGTAAATGATATTTTAGAGATATAATAATTATACTTTTGTTACAATATACAGCTATTTTTTCTATAAGTATAAGTGGACAAGGAAATTTTTTGAAAAGGAAAGAAAAAAACATGTCCTCACATGGACTAGGAATATTGTAGTGACCTATAAGTCTGCGAGCTCAGCTACAGGCCAATACAGGGGCTCGGGAACCACGAGGTATCACTAAGTCAGTATCAGGTTGCAAACTCATTTATTATTAGATCGTACCAGGTTGTTTCGTACCACACTCCTCCCCCTCATAATTTTTAAGAGATGTACAATGCGTTATTATATTTATGAAATAGTCAGCTGGGCCAGAAAAATCAAGCCACTTTGACTATATACAAGTAAAACATCATCAGAAGGGAATAAAAGTCCATTTGGAACACATCCTGGAAGAAAAAGCATAATTATACAAATAAAAAAAACAACTATAAATTCTACAGAGGGAGGAGTGGATAAGAAGGAAAAGATATTCAAATACAAGTAATAATTCTAATTAGAATTTCCAATGACATAATGATTAATCGTCCAAAAGACAAAAAATCCTTCATCCATTTAGGTGCCTGTCGTTTTCGAGCGGGTCTTTGGCAGATCTCGATCATCTGATGATTCATTCTCATGTCCTTCATTGGTGAGGCTTACGGCATCATCTTCGTAAGAACTGGGCTGCGTTAATTCCTCCTGTACTTGATTTTGCAGTTTGGATTCCTTGTCATTGGGTTCTGGGTGAATAACTGAATGTCGTAGCCTTTTAAGCCATAAGGGCAGATCTCTGTCTTGACAAAGTTTTAATCTGTCATGGTGGACCACTTTGTTTTCCTTTTTCCCTTGGATTCTGTATAGCACATAATCTTATAAACAATGACAAAAGGGCCTATCCATGGCTTCCTGAACTTCTTCGATTGGCCTACTTTGGAAGAGGTATCCACAATATATACCACATCACCCACCTCATAGCTTCTTGTGTTTGATTTTATGTCATAGGTCCTCTTCTGACGGAGTTGTGCTTCCCCCAAGTTGTCCCTCGCAGCTTGATGACACACTGAGAGAGCCTCCTCCAAATTTTCCACATATCCTGTTGGTTTTTGTCCTAGTATCTTCCTTCCTAACATTATATCTAAAGGTTTAGAGACTTCTCTCCCCAGCATCATTCTGTTTGGTGTGAATCCTGTTTGTCGATTGACAGTGGCACGGAATGCCCCAGCTATTTGTTGGAGGTGTAGGTCCCAATCTTTCTGCTGTGAGATGTTTTCCATATAACATCGGATGGCTTGGAGAACAAGACGATTGTATCTTTCGACCTGTCCATTCGAGCAGGGCCTGTACGGGGTGGTTCTCGTCTTTGTTATCTGGAGTAGTTTACACACTTCCTGAAATAAGCGGCTCTCGAAATTTCTACCCTGGTCAGAGTGAACCTGGAGAGGGCACCCCAATCGAGATACAAAACCTTCCACAAATGATGTTGCTACTGTCTCTGCTTCTTGATCAGGCAGTGCATAACACTCTAACCACTTGGTGAATTGGTCGACTATCATTAAAATGTACTTGTTCCCTTTGCTGGACTCCACAAATGGACCCATCAGGTCAATATGAACTCCTTCTAAGGGTGCCCCAGCATGGTATTGGCCATGGCTTGCTTTGGCATGTATATTGGCTTTCTTGTTGACATTACATACTGGGCACGTTCGGACATAAGACTCGCAATCTGAACTCATTCCAAACCAGATATACTTTGATTTCACCTTCTGTAGGGTTTTCTGCTGTCCCATATGGCCTGCTAATTTGTTGTCATAAGATCCTTCCAGAACACAGTTTTGTAGTGACTTTGGGACCACAAGCAATAGTCGGGACATAGAGCCATCTAACCATTCATAGAAAAGGATACCATTCAAAATTCGTAGTTGCGATGAGCAGTTCCAAAAGTATTTTACAGCTCTACTGGAAAGGGACAGGTCCAGTTCAGTTGGAACATAGTTTTCTGTCTTCCATTTCATTAGAGTACTTGTGTTTAAATCTTGCATTTGTGCATCTCTGATTTCTTCATCTGTTAAGGCAGAAGCCCAGTTACATGCATCCTTGTCTATGGTGCTAGGTGTTTTCTTTGGTTTATCAGTTTCTTGAAAGGTCCTAACTGCTAGGGGGATTACATCATCAACATCCTCCTGGAAGCGTTCCCATTGAGCATACATCCGTCGACAGTAACTGCAGCCCCCACAAGGTAGTCTACTGACATCACAACCAGCATTGTAACAGTCACAGGACAGGTCATTTGTTGTTGACATTCTGGACAGGCCATCAGCGTTCTGGTGTTTCTTTCCACTTCGGTGCTGGATGGTAACATCATATTGTGATAACTCTTCTAGCCAGCGAGCTAGTTGCTCCTCAATATTTTTGAACCCAATTAACCATGCCAAACTGTTGTGGTCTGTCCGCAAAATGAAAGGTCTGCCCAGTAGATAGTATCGGTAGTGACGAGTAAATGCTACAACAGCTAGCAACTCCCTCCTAGTAACACAGTACTTCCGTTGAGTAGATGTCAAGGTCTTGCTGTTAAAACTGATTAAGACTTCCTTACCACACTGAATTTGGGACAGTTCTGCTCCAATAGCCATGTCCGAAGCATCTGTGTCCAATATGAACATGCCATCATCAGAGGGATATCCCAGAACTGCAGGGTTAGTCATTGCCTCTTTAAGGGAAATGAATGCCGTGTCCTTCTCTTTGTTCCAGATAAACTTTGTCTTCGGCCCTGTGAGAGTGTACAGAGGTGCTGCTATCTCCGCAAAACTCTTTATATGCTCTCTATGGTAGTTAACATACCCAAGAAATGCTTCAAGGTCCTTCTTGCATTTGGGTGTCGGCCATTCTGCCATACATTTCACACTCTCAGTAGTGATGCAGACCCCTTTTTCTGTAACCAAGCGACCAAGGAACTGAAGCTCCTTCCTGAAGAGATGACATTTTTTTGGTTTTAGTTTGAGGTTATGGGTCCTAAATCTTTCAAATACTGCTCTTAGATTTATTAAATGTTCCTCAAAATTCTAACCTAAGACTATGACATCGTCTAGGTAAGCAAGGCATTCTTTCCAGTTGAGACCTTGTAAAACTAACTGTATTACCCGTTGAAAGGTTGCAGGGCTATTGCATGTTCCAAATGGCATTCGTACAAATTCAAATAGGCCATACCTTGTGATGAATGCCAACTTGTGTCTATCATCAGGGTCTACCTCTATCTGATAATATCCCTGTGCCATGTCAAGCGTGCTCATAATGTTGTTTTTTCCAAGGGTGTCTAGACATCACTACTAAGTCAGAAACGTACTGACATTCCCATTTTTTACTGACAAACTTAGAAAATTACTGACAATGTGCTGTCGTTACTGTAAAACTTAGACAATTACTGACCTTTTTACTGCTGGTACTGATAAACTTAGAAAAGTGCTGACAATCTTAGTCAGTGCTGATAAACTTAGACAATTACTGACCCGTTTACTGTCCCTGCTGAAAAACTTAGACAAGTGCTGACATTTACTGATAATTACTGTCCCTATTGTTCTTGTTCTCGGGGAGGCTGCAGTGGTGTGAAAATGACTGTGTGTTATACTTTGCATTTAAAAACAATCTTTTTCTAATGTTTGATGAAAAAAAAATCCTAGGCAGTTATCATATTTTTAATCTAAATATGATTGATATCTGTAAAATAATTCAGAATATGATTTGAAATTAACTATGAGTAAATCAAGTTTGAAATTTATGTGTTGAATATATCTATCCCTGTTCAATTGAAGAATTAAAACTATTTAATCATCAAGTTAGTTTTCATCTATCTATTTCTTTGTACACAGATATCTGACTTTAATGTTGAGCCCCCCCCCCCCACCCGTTTTCACGATCGGAAAGTTGAATCAATTTTCCGGTTTCATTTGCTCATACGGGTTTCCCTATTGAACAGTACAGTGTTCCATATATAAACTTGTATTATGCCTTGTTAATTTTGTCACTTAAAACATTATTTCTAAATGAATGGTTGGTTGATCGATTACGCAGGGTTCAGTAGTACCCAATGTCTGTAAGTCCGAGACTAATAAATAATTATCAGACTAGTAATAAAAATTCATGTACTAGAGATTATAGTAATCTTACGGAAAATATTTATATTTACTAGGTCAGCGGTAAGACTAATATTAGCAGTAGCACCATTCTCATTTTTTTTTCTCTCTCCCTCTCTTTCTCTCTCTCTCTTAAAGATACAAACAGTATTGACAAGTACTCCGTTTATTCACCTTGCCAAGGGGGTTAGATCACTATTTAGTTTTTAAACTTATTCTTTAAGTATTTTTCAATCATGATTCAATTTTATCAAAAATATTACATGTTTTGTACCTTCCATTTTTCCCCTGTAGCTATCGGTGAATCGGAATAAATTAAATTTTATGTGCCGAAATTAAATTTCATCTCATTAAATTAGGTAGGCGTAGGGGTTGTTATATGATGTATACATAATAATAAGGCAGAAGACGGACTTGTCTAGTAAAATGTTTTATGAAGTAGTGAAAATTGGAAGTCATTAGTCTGTCGAACCAATGCTCACAAATATTTATTTCGAACCCTCTAGCATACATGTATAACCCCCCCCCCCCTTTGCACACACGTTACTTGAAAATAAAAATCTAGTATATCGGTACTTGAATATGATTTATAAAAATGTGTAAGTTTTTTGAATGATGCAAATTTCTTTGTCCATTTGATCAGTTTATACCCGTCCCGTAATCATTATTTATTTGATTCAGGTTTCATTACGATCTTTCCTTTTCATAAGATTAAGATTATTCGCTAACTGTAGGTGCCCACTATCTTCCGATTTACCATTCATCTCTCTCTCTCTCTCTCTCTCTCTCTCTCTCTCTCTCTCTCTCCCTCCTCTCTCTCTCTCTCTCACTCACTCCAAAAAATCAATATCGACCCAGGCAAAGTTAAAAATATATGTATAGTTAAACTCCGGCTGATATTTTTTTACTGTCATAATACTGCTGCATATGAATTGTGTTTGATTTTTAATTATTCTTAATTACTGATAAAAAGTTAAGGAAATATACTATGAACTATTTTTATGTGATTGATAATCAAACAAATTCCTTACTCCACTGTCCCACACACACACACTAACACGACTTAACAAAAAATATTTGGAACCAGTAATTTTTACAAAACTTTGGATGTAATGTACCCCTTCTTATATATTTATTTTTGATTAAATCTTAAAACAATTACTGCCCTTCCCCGGTTGGTTTTTACATCAATCTTCTTTTTCATTAATCGTTAATTTTATCTTACGTCGGTATATTAAAAAAATATTTAATGTAAGAAGAGGTTCAAGGATTGTAGATTTATATTACGTTTGTGTTGGTGTTGAATTTCTCAAATTCAAACTGTCTTGAAGAGTCGTAATGTTGCGTAACTAACTTCCAGTGAAATCCGGCGAGTGTTCTTCTGTTTAATACAGCGGTGACACCTATTGTCTTCTTTATCCGCTACCGTACACACTCGGATCGCCTCAGGCGATTTCTTCTACACACAGATGCTTCACAGAGTTTCCGATTGTATGTTGAATTATTATGTAATTTGGCTGGATACCAGCTAAACGACTTGAATAATTTTGGATGAATAAAAAGCACAGTGTTACTGTGGAATCATGATACTGGTTTCAATACCGAACAAACGTCGATTTATTAAGTTAATTAAATTTATTATGTGTTCTACTTTAATAAAATAAATAAGTACATGTTCATCGTTCTTCATTTAGTTCGCACGTGCCCCCCCCCCTCTTTTAATTTGAAAAGACAAAAAGAAACTAGATCCATGTGAACGTCTACCGACACTCTAATTGAAAAGAACATTGATATTAATTTCTATCAAAGTTTTGTTTCTGGAGTATACATAGACAAAAGATGATAATATAAAATGTCATAGTTTTTCATGTATTTGAATTAAAATAACACTTTCAGGTGGGGATCCAGAAAATCCAGATTCGAAAATCAGCTAAAAGATGTACATTATTTCAAAAGAATAATGCGGACAGTAACTAAATCAATGAATGACAAAGGATCAATGATCAATGCAGGCCCGTAGCCCCCCCCCCCCTGCCCCCTGAATAAAATGTCTTTTTTTTTTTAATTTAAATCCCCCGTCTGTCTTTTAATTTTGGTCTCTTCTTGCAAATGCTTGGATTCGGGTATGTTTGACTGCACAAAAAAAAAAAAAAAAAATATGGGTGGCCTCCACATAATTAAAAATTTTGCATACATGTAATATGAAAACTATAACAAACGCCTTTTCTCAAAAGGCCTCACCGCGCGCTTTGAGTTTATTAAAATTATTCAAACTAATTTGAAAAAATTAAATTGAAATTGAATAAAACACATCTAACCTAACAGTTTAATTCTTTAGATTTATATTAAAGAAAGTCAGGGAGTCAAAGTTAATTAAGAAAATATTATAAAGTACATGTCATGTAATAACATTATTTTATTATAAAAAGAAAAAGACATCTGTAAAATTTGTCATATCTGCTAAAGGAAGATTTTTATATTTTTTTTAATTGCTTATCTTTTTGAAGATTTTGAAATTTTATCCCTTCTCTTGAAAATTTTTTTTCTACAAATCAATTTTCTATAAATAGATCAAAGAAGATATCATCTGGACATAGTTAAAAATTATATGAAAAAAACAAATAAATGAAATAATAATCTATGTTTAAAAAAAATCATTTTCACACCTCTGCAGCCTTCCCGAGAGAGAGAACAATAGGGACAGTAATTATCAGTAAATGTCAGCACTTGTCTAAGTTTTTCAGCAGGGACAGTAAACGGGTCAGTAATTGTCTAAGTTTATCAGCACCGACTAAGATTGTCAGCACTTTTCTAAGTTTATCAGTACCGGCAGTAAAAAGGTCAGTAATTGTCTAAGTTTTACAGTAACGACAGCACATTGTCAGTAATTTTCTAAGTTTGTCAGTAAAAAATGGGAATGTCAGTACGTTTTTGACTTAGTCGTGCATTCCTCCATGTTCGGGAGTGGGAAAGCATCTTTCTTGGTGACTTTATTAACTCCCCTAAAATCAATACAATACCTAACAGTCCCATCTTTTTTCCGCACCAGGACCGGTGCTGACGACCACTCAGAAACTGATGGAACGATGATACCTTTGTCCAGCATACTTTTCAGATGGAACTGATGGAACGATGATACCTTTGTCCAGCATACTTTTCAGATGCTCCTTTTCCTCTGATTGGAATCCTAGTGGTGTGCGCCTCAATTTGGATTTCACCGGGTGGGCATTGCCAGTGTTTATTTTGTGTTGGATCCCTTTGAACAGCCCCAAGTCAAAGTCCCCTTTAGAAAAAATGTCTTGGAATTCCAGAAGAAGGTGTTTAACACTTTGACTTTGCTCTGAGGTTAGATCTCTTGTTGATCTATCTGCTAGGTCTATCAAGTGGTCTGGTAATTCGACAGGCAAACGTTCATTTGTCTTGTTGTGGTTTTGTAGTTTTCCACCATTGGCGACTTGGTCCACTTCAGAAACAGTCCCAATCACTACATTTTTCTAAAGTTTAACTGGTCTTGTTGACAAGTTGCGCAAGAGGACTGGCACTTGATCACTGTTATCAAGTAAAGCATGTGGTGAAAGCAATCCCTTAATATTATGACATGGTTTGAAAACCAAAGTACCAGCTATGTGTTTTTCCAAATGGCCAAGAACCTGTACTGATGAAAATGGTTCAACTCTCACTTTTTGACTTAATTTCACTCTAGCTATTTGAACTTGTTTACCTCCTACATCTAGTAGGGTTGCATTCATCTGTTTGCCACCAAGGACTATCTGTATTTCATTAAGGTCAATGGTAGCGTTTTGTGCCTTTAGAAAATCCAGACCTAAGATGACGGGATCAGATATGTCAGCTATAAGGGCAGTCCAGGTGATGGGGTCTTCTTGTGTGTTCCCAATACAAATCTGAATGTTTTTACAGTAGTTAGCCTCAATAAAGTCAGAATTTCCTGCACCCTTCATGGTTACTTTTTCTCCACGAACTAAGGGTGGGGTGAAGGTGTTGGCGAAAGCTTGACTAATAACTGTTATCTGGGCTGCCGTGTCGACAATAGCTTGAACTGGTTTTCCGTTAATAGAGATCCCTAGCATCAAGTTGTGTGGATGTGTTTGACTGTTGTCATACATTCGTATGTCGTAACTGGTTGGACTAGTCCTGGTTTCTCTCCTCGGTGATCTAGGGGATGGGGAACGGGATCTGTGTGGCCTTTGGCATTCTCTAGCAAAATGACCTGGTTGTCCACAGTTGTAGCACTGTGCTGCTTTGAGTGGTGAAGAGTTGGAAACAGAACTAGAAGTACTGTCTGTTTTCCGTGGTGGAGATTGTGACCTTGTGGAAAGTTGTTTATTCATTAGGGTAATGATCTTATCCACTTTAGCGTTGGTCGCCTCCAGCCCACTTTTGAGTTCAGCTATTTCTTCTGAAAGTTTGTCTACTCTGCTTTGGGGTCGTATTGGTCTAACTTCAAATTCATTCAACAAGCCCAAGTCACTATCAAGGTCATCCTCTTCGAAACGAACCTTCCTCACCTCCGGCTTCTTAGCGCCTAAGATTAATCTCTGATTATTGAGTGCAGCCTTAACCAATTGTAAGGCGGTCTCAAGGTCATGAGGATCTTTGTCCATAGTTGTAAGTCCTGTCCTTTTATTTTCGAGGCCCTTCAGGAAAGTGTCAGTAGCTATCGTTTCTTTTACACAGTCTGGAGCCTGTGGGTAACCTTCACTTACCATCTCCTGGATTTTTTCTGCAAATTCATCAACAGATTGGTCACCTTGCTTGATATCCTGGAGATTCCTCCTAATTGTGTGAGGGAGATCTCGCAGGCCAAATCTTGTTTTCATCTTTGCACAAAGTGATGAGAAACTGCTCTGTACTTGGGCTGAACATGTACAGTAATACTTTAATGCTTTGTCACGCAAAGATTCAACTAGGCGTTCCAGTCGTTGTTCATTGTTCCAGTTATATCTTGTCGCTATCCTGTTGAACTGCACAATGTAAGGATTCCATTCCGATTTTCCATCGAAGGTAGCCATCTTTGGTGGGGGAGGACCCATAGTTTGATAACTGGTCATGAGATTGGGCTTCTGTCCACTTTTCACTTTTTGTGAATTTCCATCTGTGGTTACCTTAGCAGCAGTGTTCCCACTGGGCGGGCCAGACAAAAGCCAGCCACAATTAGCAGTAGCAGTGTCACTAGGTAACGAGGTGTTTTCCTTTTTGATGTCCATTTTAGGTTTCATCCATGGATTACCACCACCATAAACACCATGTGGAGCCAAATTACCGACAGCATTTTCATTTATTTTTAGTAACTTTTCTTCTTATATTTTTCTCAGGTTTTCCTCAAACTGTGTTTGCATGAGTTCGTAGTGTTCTTGCGACGCCTTCATTTGCTCCTTAAAATCGCTCGACATTTTTTCCATTCGGTCATCCCATTCCTTTTTAAGTGCCTGAAGTAACTGTGGTGGTGTGTCTAGAGAAACTTTTTCTTCATCCAATAGAGTTCTTATGGTACTATAGGTGCCCTGTAGGAATTGGCGTATGTAATCCTCTGTTATAAAGTCCTTTTCCTCTCGTAGTTTAAGGATAGCTGTGGCTCTGTGCTGACCAATTCCTTCAAGTTCAATTAGGTCCTCATAAGACGCAGTATTCAAGTTAATAGCAGGCATTATTCTATTGATTTTAAATCCTCCTCAGATACTTGTATGTCCAAAATGTCTTCTGGTAAAACTCTGAAACAACTTCTGTTAATGTCCTCAGTCAACCTTCTGCTCCAGATCAAGGCCAATTCTGTTCCTGGATGGATGCCGTCGTAAAAAACAGAAAATTTGTAAGAAATCCTTACACCGTTGTTCTTCTTCTTGCGATTGTCTGTGTCCTTGCGTCTGCGTGTTATGTCCTTATTAAATCGCAAAGTAGATTGTCCAATTTCTGAATTTATTGCACGAATATTTGCATTTAGAGCTTCCACTTGCCTGCAAATTTCAATGTCTTGGCTTTTGAATAAGTCTGGATTGGAATGACCTTTGTGCCGATTATATGCCACAATTGAGTAGCAAGGTATTTCAATGAATTTCACTTTTATATCTTGGAACTTGGATACAATTGTTATGGCTCTTCGGTATTGTGCCGTAATGGTATCTACGACAGTATTGTCCCAGTAGCGAACTTGAGTAATTTTCCCCTCTTTTCTGGTAATGTCACAAGTCCCAAGCCAAATATAAATCAGTGCTGAACCAGTCTCTGGACTCCAATCTATGTTCAAGTTGATCTATAGCCTTTTCAGTTTGCAGGCCACTTTGGCACCAAAACTCGACAAATATCAGGGGGGTCTTATTTTTAAGAGCAAAACTTTTGCTGTCTGACAGAAGAATTGGTGTGTGACACAGTGACCCTTGAGGTGTTGTTGGTGGCTTGCTGAGAAAACCTTGTATTTTTGGTCCAGACAATGACATGAACAAAATAATATGCAATATGATTATATGAAGATTGAAGGGTTGAATACACAAATAATATCACTATTGAAATTAGAAATTCCAACAAAAACTCCAAAATAAAATTCCTATCGCAATCGAATGATATCGCAAAAATGTGTATGTAATTGAAAATAAAATTTCGAATTGTGACAGCTAGGGGTTTCCGTACCCAAGTTTACAAATTAAAAATCAACACTGACGCTAAATGGAGAATGAGATAGAATTATAAAATTTTAAAAATGATTGTCAAATAGTAGCGTAGTAATATTGTCACACTTGATAAATTAATTTCTCCTATACTGCGAGAAACCAAGTTTGACAAAACGCGGGAATTTCCGAGTTTCCTCGACACTATTGCCCTACGCTAATCAAAATACAAGAAAAATATAAAAAGGATATGTGTATTTTTCAACTGGACGTAGAATCGGTCACTTCTGACACCAGTTGTAGTGACCTATAAGTCTGCGAGCTCAGCTACAGGCCAATACAGGGGCTCGGGAACCACGAGGGATCACTAAGCCAGTATCATGTTGCAAACTCATTTATTATTAGATCGTACCAGGTTGTTTCGTACCACAATATCAAAAATGATGTGGTAGAAAGATGTATATAACAAGTTAGAACAGATTAACGATTGATAACTAATTGTTTTTACCAAATAATTTTTTAGATTTGATTTTTATTGATTAAAATCAAAGAAGGATAACTTTTCAATGACAGGTCAAGTTTAAAAAAGCATACATACCGCTCCTATATATTGGTAGTAAAACATTAAGATAATGTCTAAATACAATTAATATTCAGCAAATGTATGTTATTCATTTAGATTTTTTGAATCTGAGGCTTTTTTGTGTCGGATTATTAAGTATAAGAAGGACTATTCTATTGTCTACGAGCTATGCTTTTATGGAATGTTCTTATATAAAAATGGATAAAAAAAACATTAAAAATTTTATTAATTGTCTCATAAGCCATAAGAGGTATACATTGATTTTTGGGATGTTAATGAAATACAGAATGAATATCGGTTAGCTGCAAGATGTTCCAACAGATTTATCAGTTAATTGTTCTTAATGCAAATTTTCATTTATGACTATTTATTTTTTCAGGAAGTTCTATTAATTTATACAGAACATGTGGCTACATGTAAAATTGATGTAAGAAGTTGTAAAACAATCAGGTAACCCCATGCATGTATATTTTGTTTCAAATTTAAAAGATCGAGAAAAAAGTCTATTTACCACGGCTGTGAAATTAAATATTGACTACTTTCCAGAGCAGCTGTTGTGTGTTCAAATACATGTATAAGAAAAAGAGTCGGAATTTTTACTTAATCTACATTGTTTGCCATGTACTGTAATTTGTTTTTAAGGAGGGACCTATGTTATTCTACGTCAAAGCAGCGTTATGTGACGTCACAATAGCGACGCTTGTTTTTACCTGTTGACCTTTACAACTGTGATGTAGGCTTAACATCTTTCATAATCAATAACGTACACAGCTTACAAAAAGAAATTTTATACATCATTCATTAATAGCAGTTTTATTTGATTAATGGAGTATGTTTATATGAGAAATTCCTTCGGTTGATAATTCATAACAATTTCAGTTGTGAAAAAAAACCTTGATAATATGCTGATATAAGTGCAAAAAGATAGTATAAAAGAGAGAGAAAGAGAGAGCGCGCGAGAGAGAGATTGGAATAAAAAGGAAAAGTTTTATTTAAATCAGTGTAAATTGTTACTAATCAAAACAAAATACTGCAGTACTTGTTTTGCGTAAAATAGTTTTATATTCAGATGTTTGCCAGTGCTTACTTACCTTTGCCTTAGTGCAGAAAGGTAAATGTTTATGACACAAGAGTACGAAAATAAAAGAAAACTTCATATTTCTCGTTTATTTTATCATAAAGGTACACTTTTTTCTTTATTAAAATAAAGTGATATTTTATTTTTTTCAAAAATATGAATAGCAGCATTTTCACACAAAGACTTTTCGGACATAGGTTCCCCTCTAATAAAGAAAACTGTGTTCCTTTTGGTTAAAACATCGTTTTGTTATCCCCGAACATACAGTAAGCCTTATAACTTTTGTATAATATACGGCTTATTTGCATGTTGCAGCAATGTCGACACAAAAAGCATTAATTGTCTGACGTCACGGTGTCAGGCTGTATAAGAATTGATATTTGCAAGAAAGAAGTTGACCATACCTAGAGAACTAGATTTTGTACAAGCTGATTTACATTGGAATTCTTTACCTTTTTTCTGCAGTTCTGTACTACTGAATCAGTCCATTTATATTCTTCGAAAGGGGTGAATCCCTCTTTTTGCGCAAAATGTCACGTAGTAAGCTCGTGACTTTTCCTAGGATTGTTCTATTGTGTGAATGGGTGTGCTAACTTAAATGGAATTAAATCAAGCTCCTTCTAATACTTCAGAAATTCTATCTATACATTTTTTCTCAGTAACATATTGTATATATCAGTATATGAACAAGCGGCACTAAAGAAATGTTTTTTTTCTAATTTATTTCCCGATCCAGCGCTTGTTTACTACATAAATGGACTAGTCCAATAATACACAACACAGTTCAACAAGTCATGGTCTCCAAATGCATAAACATTTATCCCCGTTTCAGATGCACACAATAGAAAAGAACCAGTATAAAATATAGGATTTTTCTTCTACTTGCAGACCCCCCCCCCAAATCAAAACCCACAAAAGTATTATTCAAAAGCCTTATCATTCCTCCTGCAGATATTGATTGATTTAGTCAGGCATCTTTTTTTAAAAGCTGTTACTTGTATTAATATTAATATTACAAAGCATTCACCACAAATACCTGTTGTGGATTCAAAGCATTCTCCTGTTACATGATGACATTCACTACAGTCAGAGTGACATTTTGTGTCACATCCGTCCCCGTAAAAACCTTTTGGACACTGATAGGAGCAGTTGATGCCTATGTATCCTGGATTACACTCTAAAAGTATGCACACGTTTCAGGAATATCGATATAAAATCCATATGTAAAAATATCGATCAAAATGGACAGCAACATTTTTTTATTCTTGTTGGAAGTCAATAATGATATTTTTTCAAAGAATCGGTCCAATGGACTAAACAACCGCTATCAAGTCTTGTGCAAGAATGAAAGGAGATAAAGAAAGCTCTGGCAGGATTTTTAAAAAGATGTTTCTATGTTTTATTTCATATTTTTGTATTTTAAATATGAAGAGAAATACAGAATGTGAATATCGAAATATTTCAAAGAGACCATAAAAAAATTCTTTCCGCCCTAAATCCGTCTTATCTGAAGTTGACATGGATATATTGCTTCAAAAGATTGCTTTAAAAAGTTCTTCATTTACATGTCATGAAGATAAACGCACACATAGAAATACGTGAGCTTAATTATTTATCTTTGCTAGCCAACTACTCTGATATGCTACTCTTCTCATAATCCCCTGGCATACAGAGTTGTGAAAAGATCGGATTGTTTTCGTCATGAGATCTCAAATTTTGAACAGGTACGCACAAATTGCGTAATGAACAAAAATGAACTAGTGTTAATTGTATCCGGGACCGTAACAGATGTTCCCCAACAGATGGTTCCTTTTATGTGCTTGATTCCTGTAAGACATTTTTAAAAATATGATCAGTATAGAAGGATTTCATCAAAAAATTTTAAAAGCCACAATGATACGGTGATATTAACTATATGCGATTTAACGTATTCGTACGCGCATGTACGTGCATGCACATGCAAGATGATCATGTTATGTTGTCAAAACAATTAACAAATCTATATATCTTGAGAATCAATAAAAAATCTTTTAAATATACATTTTACTGTTTTTCAAATTTATTGGTCATTTTGTGTATTTCACGCGTGCACGTGCATACATGCATGTACGTGCATTAAATTTTGATAGCAGCATAATGTGGGAATCCATTATAACTATTCATATTCTAAATTTTATCCTATTTTGTTGAGAACCAAGAAAGTTATAGGCATTTAAAGTTTAAACCAATCAGATTGCAGCACACGATCATGCACGTGCTTTCATGATAATTTTTATAATCATACTGTAGATCTTCATAATGTATGATCATGTTCAAAATCTCAAAGGATTATGGCAAACAAACAAAAAAGATATTGATAATTTAGTTTCAGCCAATCAGAGCGAAGAGCACGTGCATGCGCGTGAGATTTTGTCATTTTGACCAAGTCCTCTTGTCTATGCTTCAAATATATCCTTACATTATGAGTTTCAAAAGATTTCATCAAAAAATAGAAAAGTTACGGCTATATCAATTATATTGGTCATTCCACGTGTTGCACGTGCGTGCTCTTGCAAGCACACGTGAATGCGCATGCTTTCACGATAATTCTCATATATTAGGCAGTACATGTAGATCTTCTTAATGTATGACCATGTTCAAAATTTCAAAAGATTTTATAAAAAAAAAAGATATTGAGACTTTAGTTTCAGCCAATCAGAGCGAAGCGCACGTGCATGCGCATGAGATCTTGCTATTTTCACCAAGTCATCTTGTCTTTACTACTAATATATCTTTACATTATGAGTTTCAAAGAATTCATTCAAAAAAAAAAAAAAAGAAAAGAAAAGAAAAGTTACGACAATATCCATTTCAATGGTAATTTCACGTGTTGCACGTGCCAGCTCTTGTAAGCACGTGCGCACAAAATGACCTTCGTTTGGCAAATCTACAGAACATGCCTACTGACCCTAAAAAGGTTTTACCTCAATTGGACGAGTAATTTAGGAGGTCATCAATGACAAACAAGTACCCAGGAAGAAAAATAACTAGAGCAAGGCACGTTGCAAAACAACGAGTAGGTCTTCCGTCCTGTTTGACCGAAAGTAACTTTCATTCTTTAAAAGAATGAATAATGACGTCCAAATATGGTTTAAATCTCCCAAATCTATACTAATCTATTTATTGCAAAAGTAAACCATTTTTGGCTACTTCCGGTTTGTCTACGGACGGAAAATTAGGTTTCATACTTCCAGTGACATATGTTTCCTAAAAACTTGTGAATAACGGCAAAAATATGCATTTTTTGACTACTTCCGGTTTTACCGGAGGTAACATCGCCAGACGTATTTTGACAACCCCAATAGATTAAGCTTGAGAATTTTAACATCTTTGCTTCTTTAATGTATTACAAATTATCAACACTTTTCAAGACATTAGGAAAAATCTTCTGGCCCCTCTAGATCCCTTATTTAAGGGGCCAGCCCTTTTTTCGAGATGTCATTCAAAAGATCATGTAATTCTACACTTCTTTCGTTCTATATGTCTTAACAAAATACTTCTAGGTAAAACGATATCAAAGAAAAAGTGTTAGACATTTTATAATTCTCGACATGTCCTTTCTTGGACCATAGCGAGCGTCGACGTGCAGCATTTTCGATGAAAATGAAATACGCATGTAACATCTACATATTTTTTTCTATCATTGCTTAAAAACTCAGGTGTCTATCCTAAGCCGTTTTTGAGACTACTCGCGGAAAAACTGACCCCATAAAATTCACTAAAATGCAAAAATCTTGGAACTAGAATTGACGTCATTAAAACAAAACAAAATAGTTCTAGTTTTTTGATGGTCTATTATTTCTGAAAGTTTCATGAAAATCGAGAAAGCAGTTTTCGAGAACTCTTGTGCACAAAATATGTAAGAAAAAATAATAATAACTGTGGAAAAGAAACCTAAGAATAACAGAAAGATCTTCCGCTGAAGACGTAAGACCTTAAGAAGAAATAGAGTAAAAACAATATGTTCCATTGATTTTTTAAAAGAATAAATGTGCAAGAAGGTATTTATTTCATTTGTTATGTACTGTGCAAATTTACATCTTGAATCAAGATTCCAATTCATTATTTGCTCATATCTTAAAAATTTGGATGACACTATATCTATTCATACAATAGCATGTAATTGTTGCTTACTTTCATTTTTGAGAGTAAAGAGTCACAATATCTTTCGAACGCAGATATCGTCATTTACAAAAAAAAAAAAAAAAAAAAAAATGCTGCTTTGTCTATCGGTGTCCAAACATTTTTTTTAACACCGTACGCCAAGAGCTTATGAGGTGAGTAGCATATCAGAAAGCCTTGGCTAGCAAAGATGATGAAATCGTTACTTTGATAATTAGTATACTTACTTTCACACTTATTAATATTGCTGTTCCAAAAATAATCAGCGCAACATTTGCTTGACCTGTTCTTTCTTTGAATTGAATGAAAAAGGTACATTTTATTCAATATCACTTCAGACTCATTTAACACTTTGAGCTAGAATGTATTAGAAAAACAGCTTTAGCAAAACACTAAATAAAGCAGAAAAAACGAGCATCAAAGACTATCCAACGAAAATAATTCAGTTTTAATAACATTTTACGTGTTCTTCAAAGTTACCTTAAAAGATAAAAACGTGAAAGCGCCATTTTTCCGTTTTACTTTTTTGTCTTAATTGTGTGATATAAAATAAAAAAAAATATATTCTTACACTTCATGGCACTGTAGTTAATTTTTTCGTGATCCTACTTCATTGCAGACAAGTCTTGGAAACATGAATGTCCAACAATACAAAAAGAAACTTCTCATATCTCCTATTCTTAAATTCCAGTTGACACGGAATCTTCTCACGATATAAAAAAAATATTTCCTTATTGAAAATATTCAAACTATTAATTCCGACAAATATATGTCAAACAATGTTGTTGAGTTTGCGACTGTATGCAAGTGATTAATTTTTTTTTTTTTGCATATTACAGGAAATCAGACTTTTACATTGATAGAATTTCATTATTATTTAAATTTAAGATATTTTAAGCTAAAGCAACGGCCTGTAGATAAAAAGTGAAATAAACTTTGAATCTTTAGAATAAACAATTATAATGTTATTTAACATGTACTTTAGGTTAAGTTTTATTTTTACCCTGACTGTCTTTGAGAAATGCAAGAATACAAAAAGTAGAATATTGACTGTATAATAGTTTCTAATTGTTACTTGTGAAAACATCGTGATTTTTTAAAATACAATCTGCATCCTTTCTATAATGTGACTGAAATAACTCAAACAAGCACCTAAAAGCGGTGTATCCTCTCGTATAAAGCATAGCAGTTTTCTACTTTGATCCTGAGGCAAATTTCTGTTACTTTCGTTTCGCACAAAAGACTTGCCTATAGTTTCAAAACCACACACATTGACATACACGAGTGCATTGCAGTACGACAGGTGATCAAAAAGTCGCGAAGTAATTGAATAACTTCTATGAAAGAAGTGATAAGGGAATTCACTGTTTAATTTGCGTTCTGTAACAGGACTAAAAGATTTTTCCAGCTCATATTTCGTACCTTGCTAGTGATTTTTTTAAAAACAAAAACAGTCCATCTGTTAGAAAAGACAAAATTGCGGCAATTGTATGGGTGGATAAAGATATCCTTTTCCAGAATTAGCATGGTGACCATAATAACCCGAATCCTCTGTTTTTATTCAATGTGGATAAACTATTGACACATCCTTTTAACATATCTGATATGTTTAAAATCTAAAGTAAAGGATATTTTAGTGATTTAATAATAAACTTTTCTTACAATATTCAACTATTTTCTCTAACAGTATATGGGGACAAAGAAATTTTTGAAAATAAAAATAAAACATGTACATGTACTAGGAATATCAAAAAATGCTATGGTAGAAAGATGTAGATAATTATTAAGAAAAGTTAAATGATTGATAATTAATTTTGTACAAAATATATTTTTAGACTTGATTTTTATTGATTAAAATCAAAGGAGGATACCTCTTCAAGGACAGGTCAAGTTAAAAAAGGGACACAGTCCGCTCCTACATATTGATACTAAAACATGAATATAATTATATGTATACTGAATATTCAGCCAATACATGTTATTCATTTAAGTATGAGCAGGTCTATTTTATTGTCTACGAACAATGCTTTATGGAAGTTCTTACTAAATGGATACAAAAACATTACAAATTTTATTCATTGTCTCATACATGTAAGCAATAAGAAGAAGACGAAGCATAAGATGTATTTCTTGGATGTCGATGATCAAACCAATTTATCGGTTTTATATACGAAATTGATGGTTTTCATATAGCCCTTCAATCTTTTAATACGCAATTTTATCATAGATCTGATACATTTAACCCATTCTGACAAAGTGTCAACGTCTTCTTTTTCATATCTGGCTCATCGCCTGGCATAAAATTTAACAGAATCCATAATATATATTTATGAAATTCCGACGCCGGTTGAATGAAAGGGGTTCCCTTTATTTATGACCTTTGAAGATAAGTGATCTAAGGTCTTTATTATTAACTATATTTACGTCACCTGTAATTACGTGTCTAGCTGGACTATAGTTATAGAATGAAGAAGAATGGTCATCATAAAAGTTTATGTTTCAGAGACTCGATATCCAAGTCATGTAAAGTTTTTTTGTAATTAAAAAGTTGGAAAGCAATGGTCGATGTACATTGAAATTTTGTAGGAAATAAAGGAGTAATCTTTAACTTGAAATATGGTGGAATACAAGACTGGGCACTTTTGTGATTAAGCATATAACTTATAACAATATAACCGCGTCAATTCCTCTATTGGCATTTTGAATTTAAAGGAAAAGACGTATTCTTTTAGCTGCTTTTTCTTTAGTAAAAGTGGGGGTTCAAAAAGCCTATGATTTGCAATTTATCAAACAATTAAATGTTCGAATAAGTAAATGGCATATGGCAATCATAAAAAAAGAGTCTAGCACAATATGTATATGGGAACAGATACTGCATGCAATACTATAGTGTAAGATAAAATAAAACGTGTGAACAGGAAAGTCTAATCCCTCTATACTTAGTACAGTGTATAATTTTTGATTTAGAATTTACACTTAACGTCAGTGTATGCAATTACTAGTAAGTTATCCTTTACTAGAATTATCCAGTTATCATTGTCACTTTCTTTAACATTTCGGCTTTGCAATTTATTTTAATATCTTTTTTAATTAATAACACGTATATGCAAATCACTATCAATATGCCTGTAAACATCCATATTTTCATTTTTATTTCTCCTCACAGGTTCGAAATAAATAAATAATTAACAAATTGGACAAATTCAAATTCAAAAGTATGTGTACAACTTATATACCTTTCATAGGAATTCTCAAAAGTACTTATAGATTTATCTTTCTTCTGCCTAAATTTTGTATCGGTTGATTTTTGGGAGAGGATCATGATGTTGATTATTTTATTTTTGTTTTCCATTTTTTTTTTTAAAATTAATTTTACTATATTCAGTCTCCCATTATTTTTCTCAGAAAATAAAAGTATGTGATGTTTTATGGTCGTTTGTATTAAATTCACAAAGACAGCTGATAACAGATTGTACCCCTGGGAGCTAGGCATATAATTAGAGAGAAAAACAGAGAAGAAAACAAACCTTATAATATGGAAGTAATCCTTTTGTGTCCATAAAAGTGTTACATAAGTTTACAACCTACAGATAATAAACATGTATTCAGTATTTCTATATAAGCTTTTTTATATTACTTAACTTAATAAAAACTATGCCTTAATACTTCGGGGGAATTTACTCTTTTAAGAAAATTAGATCGAGGGATTCGCCCATGTTTTGCAGTCGGTACTTATAACCTTCAATCCCCTTAGTCAGCATTGAACCCATCCGTCCAGTGCCCAGTAGCATACATGTAACTAGGTCAGATTATATATTGTTCTTGAGGGATGCTGTATATATTTAATGCAAATCGTTCAAATTCCGAAAATAAACTTACAGTTGCTATAAATCGCGATCGCAGGATATACATGTACCAACAAGTTAATAATACCGGTAGGGACAAAATTCCTGGTCCTTTGACGTTATGTTCTTAGTATTGTCAATGCTTTGGTAAATAATGCTACTAATAAGAACTCGGCATAATAGCCACGCTCCATGCACAGATAACACTGTATACTGTCTCTCATCAGAGGGCGTATTACACCGTGTAATAAATCATATAGCGCTTTGTTGAAGTTTCCATTGTCGATAGGTAGGGCCTTATGGAAGTTTCAAGTGTCGATAAATATTGCGTAAGAGCGTTGGTTACATGGCATAAAGGGATTACCGTATACTCTAACTGCTTAAAGAGAAATTGATTCTTGTAGATATTTAAGAGTCAATGACGTTCTATCAATTAACAAAACTCATCTTTATTTCTTCATTGGCAGTATCTAATTTTTTAGTTAAACTTGGAAAAAAAGACAACACAAAAACAATAAGGAAGCTGTTTCATATTTTTATGTTTCATTAAAAAAAGGTATGTATGGCTTACAACCAATTTTAATTAACTAAGTGATAACGGATTTTTCTTACGCCAAATTCCCTTTAATATACAGCAATTTACTTGCATAACCTGTATGATAAATTGATTAATGCATCAAGGATAATTCCATTCACAATAGCTTATTTTAGGCAAGATTTGATGCCAATTAGTAGAGCAGATTCACTGGTATCTTTTATTGTCTTTGGTACCTCATCCCACCTCTTTTTTTAAGATGTCTGTCTTCAATTGCTCTGCTCAAATACTTTCTGCATAGCAGACTTATTTTACCATTGTTAAATGTATTTATTTTTCCCGGTAAAGCTCATTGCTCTATCCTGCAAGAAATGTGTAAATAATATCATTTACGAGCTATAAATTCTGATAAAATTTTTAAATATTAAAATTAACAAAAGTAAAAAACAATAAAAATAGATGAAATGTTGCGTAAACTTTATTGCGAACTCCATCTTTTTATTTGCATATATCAGATTATAATTATTATATCATTATTATTATATTTAAATGGATCAAATATATATTTTTGAGGTGTACTTTTTGGTTTCTAATTCAAAAATCAAAAATAAATGCAACTTATTGCAAACTATGAGACTGCTATGGAACATATAAATTCATATCAAACTTTTGCAACATAAAAGAAATGACTTTACATGTTCATTTGCAGGTTTACTATTTTCAAAGGAAAATTATATTTAAAAGGAGCCGCTCATCCGTGGGATTCTACATATACCCACGCAATAATGATAACTATTTGTTCTTAATACAATGATTAAAACGTCACACCTTTTGTCATGCTAATTGCATATAGAATCTCTAAACGTTTCTTATCGTAAAGCAACATAATCTTAATGAATGGTTGTGTTTGTAGAGTAGTAAATTTCTTTTAAAACGATGAAAGATTAAGCAAAAGCGTACACAGGAGAAGAGGAGATTAAAGTAAGTAGTGCTATTAATGTTTTACACAACACTTGATGTATATATACGTACCCCATTGGTCCATTTTTGATTTTTGCGATACTTATATACGTCTCTGCTTTTTCATTACCTAAATAATAATAATAATAATAGTTTCTAGTTATTGTACAGGTTCCTGTAATTTTTTCCACATAGAATGTACGTCTTCCCCATTAGCAGAGAGGACCTAGAATTGTTTCCAATAAACTGTGACGATGACTTTCAAGCAAAACAGAACCATGATAAGATCGGGTTATTCATCCTGCCTCCTGTTAATTTGACTCCAAACTACCCAAAAATTGCTATTAATACGATAGGCTATCATTATTTTACATTCACAATAAAACTGAAAGAAACCCATTTGTGCGATTGTGATATTTTCAAGCTGATTAAATTTACGCTGTTGTTCATAAAGCACTGGTTCTCTGCCCTTGATTGCAGTCGCTGCTGCTAGGAATTACAAGGACAGGTAACATCTGCCGACATGACAGTGGAAAAACTCACTGCTAGCATCGCGCATAGTAACTGCGCATTCCAAAAATAAATAGCATTAATGCTTGCGGAGAAGAATGTTAGGTGGATCCAGCGATTCAAATAACAGCAGAGATTCAAATAACAGGAAAAAAACAAAATGTATCGTATCTTACTTGATGAATACAACAATTTAATACAGGGAAATTATTCAAACAATAAAGAAGGGACCTTATTAACTGAGTATATCATTAATTTACAACAATACACTACGGAACATTTGAAACTTCATTGTGACAATTTGAATATATAATATATTGTCACAATGAAGTTTCAAATATTCCGTAGTGTTAACATTGTAATCCTCCTATTCCTGGTGCATAACGTAACACATGGAGTTAAAGAGACGAGTTATAGCATTCCCCATAAACTAAACATATAATGATAGAGAATAAGTGTTATAACTCAATAGATGAATTATCATATCAGTGCCAAATATCCAGGTCTTGATTTGAATTATTTTGGTAGAATATATGCATATGGGACCAGTACCATATCGCTTTACATTTAATGGCTTTTGAGGCAGCACTTCTTGACGATTTTAGATGCTTAAAATCCGTCTACTTTCTTCGTTTACAGCAGTGTAGAGTGCAGAGAGAAGGGTTTATGTACTTCAGCACTTCTGGATTTACGCTAGTCTAAATATAGATTTTTTCATCAATGCTGTTTCCTGTGACGCGATAAAATGGCAGTGGTTACCTGTCGTTGGTTTTTCAGGGCGCTTGCGCCCGTTAACCAATGTCAGGGTACCAGTTTATTGTTCATATCACCGGGGCGCGCGTCTATGTACGTCATTTGCCTATCTTTAGGCGTGTTTACCCTCGCCAAAGTATGGCAGAGTTAGTAAGGATTTTCCCGCAATCTCATTTGCCTAGTCGACTGAACATCATCTTTTTCTTAATGAGCATCTGTGGGACAAAGTGGATGATTAGATCGAAATACTCAAGCTAGTCACTTTAAACTATGGATTGCCTTGTTGAAATGGTTAAATGAAATATAACTAACATAAAAATACTAAAGTTAAGTGTAGTTTACTAAAAGTGAACACTTTGACACTTTGATTTATATGTATTATAGTAAATACTTTGACACTTTGATTTACTTAATATAAGTCATAACTTTGAAAACTTTGATTTACAATGGTGATCACCATATATGGGCAATTTAGCCACATATGATCCACATATGCATTGCCTTTCATATGAAGATCATATGTGGATCATATGAGAATCATATGTATATACAATCATATGAGAATCATATGTGGCCAATCATATGAGAATCATATGATCATACATATGTTAATCATATGAAGTAATATACATATGATTCTCATATGAAAGGCCCTACATATGTATATTTTGGCAGTGGCCATATGAGAATCATATGAAACTGATCATATGAGAATCATATGAAACCATATTCACGTATTTGCCTTTGTTATACTCAGGGAAAAATCATATGAATATTTCGACAGTGATCATATGAGAATCATATGAAACAGTGATCATATGAGAATCATATGAAACAGTATTCACTAATTTGCCCTTGGTATACTCAAGTAAAATTTCAATAAAATATCTCAATAGTAATTTAAATGTACATCAATTTCAAAAGAATTTGTTAGCAATAACTTATGTTAAGTTCTAGTTTGTTTAACCCTCCCCCTTTTTTCCCTTATAAAAAAACCTTTCACAATTTTCTTTTTCTGTAATACTCATACAATAATTCTGTAATGCATATCCCAGACAAAATTGATAAAGAATAAATTAATTTGCTTTTTATTTCAAATCTTTTGGGTTAGGGTTTATTACTTGAGTAAAGTAAAAAAAGAATTCCGTATTTTTCCCGGACCGGTTTTGACTTCTATCGGATGAAAGTGTACGTCATGTTTGACGTCACTGCTGCAGCAGAAGTGCTGGGTGTTGGAAAAAGTAAGTAGATCTAGGCTAATGTCCTAACAATTTTTAAAAGACATTTAATTCATTTGTTTAAATATCGTTTCATTACGGTTACAGGTTCGTATGAACTCATCTCTGTAATACTCTCAACACTTGTAATTGTTAAATTAATGCATTTCGTAAACCTAGATCTACATAACGTTAGTGTTTGGATTAATTTGTTTCTGAATGGATGTAAACATTACAATTTACATGTTAGGCTAAAGGCATTACTTTGTTTTTCTTTTTGTTTTGACTTTTGTTACGTACTGATTTGAAAGTGAAAGTAGAAACCTTGTATATAGCAGTTTGGCGTTTTCGTATGTTGAGATCGTTATCAAGTCGATTCTTTCTATCAACTTAATGACAAATGTTTGTTTTTATGGCCTATAGATGCATTCAACCACTTGAGTTCAGTGTCACCGTGCTGCTTTTTTTATTAAGTCCAAGAAGCCCAAAGCTGATAAGACTGGCGATTGATCCACAAGCTGATTGTGACAGACGATTGCATCATCACAATATTAAAGGTAAAAAGAAATACTTGCAATAAAAAATCAAAGTGTACATCTGTTAATGACTCCTTTATGACAAAATACAGTGATGTGCCATAAGTGTTCGTCCAAATTCAAAATGGCCGCCGTAGTAACGAGACGCTTCGGAAAAATAAAACACAGAAATAAAATTATAAAATATTTTTTCTTACCTTAATACTTTGTTATATAGCCTTTTGACCTCAGAACTTTCTGTATTCGTCTTGGGATCGACCTGTATAAGCCCTGAACATAATAAATTGGGATGTTTATCCAGATACGTCGAATGGCTGCCTCCAGCTGATTTTTACACAAGAATATTTCGTTGCCGTTTTTCAGTTCTCTTTTCAGTCTCAACCAGATATTTTCAATAATGTTCAAATCAGGACTCTGAGCGGGCCAAACCATTGAATGAATATTATTCTGTAATTTATATTCTTGAACTACTTGGGCTCTGTGAATAGGGGCGTTGTCATCTTGAAATATATAGTTATTTCGAGGAAAATGGCGTGCTATGACTGGCCAAAGTTGATCTTCAATTATATAAATGTATTTTCAAGCATTAATGTTACTGTCTTCAACAGTCACAGTCCTTACACCGTTGAAAGTGATACAGCCCCATATTATTAAACTAAACTTCGGTGTTGGAGGTTGCGAGAGACAACATGGCATCCACTCTTCGCCCACCTTTCTCCATATAAAAACACGGTTATCAGTCCCAACGTCCACTTTGCACTCATCACTAAAGATGACCCTGTTCCAATAATTATCTATAGTTTTGTATCTGTTTCCTCTACACCAGGAGAGCCGTGCTTTTCTGTTCACTTCGCGAATTCTTATGCGCTTTCGAACAACTCTTCTAAAATACCCCTGTTTGTACAAATTTCGCTGAACTGTCCGTTTAGATATAGCAGAGTCTCTATTTTCATTGAATAAGGCTGTTATGTCTGATAATTTTCTCTTTCTGTTTTCTTTCACCAACCTTAAAATGCTGCGACTGTCTCTGTCACTTAGCTTTGCCTGCTTCCCTTTCCTCGGTATGTTTTCTACACTTCCTCGCTTGCGATACCGGTCAACTACAGAAGTTATTGTAGACCGGGGAATTTGTAATCTCCTTGCTATTTCTGAATGTTTTAATCCAGACAGGTAAAGAGAAACGATGACTTCTTTAACATCAGTACTCAATTCTTTACGCACGGTAGCCATTTTGTTTACAGGGGAAATACACAGCAGACGAAAATAATTTTGCTACGTAATTGTGACACGTGACAGTCACGTGGATATGCTATAAATATATACTTATTTATTCAACATTGACGCCATGGTTAAAAGATACAGCGTCGACGAAGTTATGTGAAAATGTAAAGTGACGTAATGAAAATTGAATTTGGACGAACACTTATGGCACATCACTGTATTTCTTGATTTTTTTCCTTTATAATTTTACATTGTTTGCATGGCTTCATCAAAAATAAATTCAACTAAATAATATAGAAGTGCCCGTACGAAACAGTCCGGGCGGCTTAGACACGGCTTAGGCACGGATTCCGTCTCCAAAAAGCTGTGCTTTAGCATTCCGTGCTCCTATGTAAAGTATGTATTGAAAGCCGTGCCTTAAAGTGGTCGAGGCACGGACACGGCACGGGATATTGGCCGAAATATTTAAATGAGATCTCACGGTTTTACAAAACCCGTTTCAGAAAGCCGTGCTAGTTTCCATATATGGACTCACGGATTCTGTAAACCCGTGTCTGAAACCCGTGTCCTTTTCCATATATGGAGACACGGTTTTTTGGAAACCCGTGTCAAAAAAGCCGTGCCGTATACCATATAAGGAGTCATGGGATCTGTGCATTTGTTTAGATCTAGGTCATGGCCTTTAGAGACTGTGGATGCCAAAATGGTGACTGAAACCAAAATAACTTCACATTGCTTTACATTATTTGCTTAGATTTAGAATTTCAAAAGTTAAAAATCTTATATGAATGTGTCCATTTACTTTCTGTTAAAGATTAACTTTATAAGTTACAATCCATGCTAGTTTTTAATATGATTTTAATGATAATTTAATCTAGTAGCTAAGTTTGCACAATCTGAGAAAGAATTTACTTTAAATAAAACTTTCACTAGCGCAGTGATGTCACATAAAATATATATACTATAAAGGATTAGTGAAAGTCCAACTAAAGTCATTCAAATAAACCTATAAAACTATTTCATCATGTTCATTGTCAACATCGCAATACAGGAAGATCATGAAAATTGAAAAATTGACTTATTTATTCTAGATTACACTTACTGCATTTAGTTCAAAAGTGAAGAAATTATCCCAGACTGACATAAATACAATTCCAACTGACATCTATTAGTTAAATATCCTTTAAATAGAGCAAAAAGACACACTGACTTAGCTCATGACCATGAATCCCTCCAATTTAATATTCAAATAAAGGAAGTTATGATTGAGCATGCTCAGTAAAAAGCCGTGAGATATAAATAAATAGTTTGAACCAAAACCCGCCTTAGTTAAAAACCGTCTCCCTGGGACACGGATTCCGTGCCTCCACACGGGTTTCTGTGAGCGAGGATTCCTCACTTTCAGACACGGAAGCCGTGTCCGTGTCTTGGACATTCAGAACCCGTGCGGCTTTTTAAAAACCCGTGCGGATTCCGTGTCTTAGCCGTGCCCAAGCCGTGCCTATTCCGCCTCGAACTTTCGTACGGGCGGTATTCTACATTTTGAAACAATTTTAATCCAATGCACTTTTAAAATATGGTAAGTATGAATGGAATATGCTGGCTTTAAAAGCTATGAAACTGTACAATAACTTCAGGGGGTTAATTGAATTTTTGAATTTCAGCAAAAAATTAATAATAACACTGGCAACTTTCAAGGTACACAAATGCATATGTATGTGTTGAAAGTACATCAGATAGCTAATCCATTGAATATTTACATCCATGTATTCATTGACTGACATTTATAAAAAAAAATTCCAATACTAATAGAGAACCTAGTTTCAGGCAAAATGTAAAATATTTAGACTATTGAGAACCTACAAATGTGTATACTCTCTCTTTTGTGGTTTAAGTTTTAGTAATGCTTAGAAAATATCTACTGTGTTAATATTGGTTTTACAGGTTCAATATACAGTCAGCCTCGCATAAGAAAAAATCCAAAGATCCTAGGCTTGTTTCAAAGTTAAGGTAACTACACACTGTTTAACAGACTTTGTTATATTTTTCCCAACAAAGTTTGGGATATCCTTGAATCACAAAATCTGTTTTTCTGCTATATTACTTTGTCTGTAATTTTTTTTTTGTCCAAAAGTAATATATTTGTGTCAGAATCTTCTTAATTTTTGGCAATAATACTATTTGAACATTCCAAATTTAATTGAGAAAAAAAATGCTTTTTATGATTTTAATATGAAGCATATCTTCAAATAGTGTAATTGTCTTGCAAAATTCAATTCAATTGGCAAAATAAAAAAAAAAAGTTTTTTATAATTTTATTATGAAGCATATCTTCCAACAGTGTCTTGCAAATTACATCATAGGATTTCACAAACCACCTAGTATAACATATATAACATTAGTTTTATCTCGTATTATATCTGTGTCGGTGAATTGGGAATACATTTGTTTGCTGATGATAAGTTACTTGAATCTAACTTGTAGAATTGATTTTGTAATTTAAGAATTTTTTTATTTTTATTTTTGGAATTTTTGTAGAGACCATTCTGTGCCACAAAGAAATTGTTCAGGAAGGGGAGAACTGGTGGATTTGCATTTTTGGTACAGTTCAAAGAGATTTTCAAAACGGTCAGATCAGAGGGAGGACAACTGAAAATATTGAAAAGATACAGAAGGAAAAAGAACAAGGAAATATATGGAATAATAATGAAATGTAGAGGATGTACACAATCTTGTCTGAATTTGACCTGTAAAGATTTCACATTCTTATTTGTATGCTAGAATATCAAATAACCTGATTGTTCATAAATTTACAATAGACAATACATGACAAATGTTATTGCCGATATTTCAATTTTTCTGCAGACACTTTCATGTCATATGGTATTTTTATACAAGTACATGACCAAATAATTTTATTCATTTGTACATGTATACATGTTAAACTACTTAATCATTTTGCTGAAATCTTATAATTTGCACTCATTTTAGAATATGTTAAATACATGTATCGACAAATTCTACTGACTTGTTCGTATACTTTCTTGTTAGAATGTACATTGTGAAAAATAAGTTATTTCTCCTGATGAAAATAATTTTATCAAAAAAGTTTTGTAAGCATTATCACAAGATATTTTAAAATATTTAACCAATGAAGATAGATCATTGTAATGTAATGAATTTTCATCTAAAGCAGAAATATCTTATTTTTAAATGTGTACCAAAAAGTTAAAAAAAATTTTGAAAGAGAACACACATAACTGTTTCATATGATTTACATATGATGCCCCTTTCATATGATTCTCATATGTAAATGGCTTGAAACACACTTAAGTGTTTTATATGATTTACATATAATGTCCTTTTCTTATGATTCTCATATGTAAATGGCTTGAAACACACTTAAATCATTCATATGCAAATCATATGTAGTTATTTTCATATGATTTACATATGTGGATCATATGTAAATCATATGATTTGCTTCATATGATTCACATATGATGCCCTTTTTCTATGATTCTCATTTCAAACCTATAAATAAAGAACACAGTTTCTGTACACCAGCACTGTTACCATGATTAAAAATGTCAAAAAGAGAGGATACGCTTTAGAACCAGGAACGCGAAAGAGGCACTTTAACATCTTTTTTTTTGGAATTTTATTTTTTTAAATTAATGATATTAGATTTTTTAGTAAAGAATTTTTTTTTATCTCTAACAAAAACAATAAAAAATGTACAAGCACCAAAGGAAGACCATTAAGTTTCCAAATAAACATATTTTTCTTTTTTACAATTAATTTCTCTTATTTATCAATGAAGTACTAAAACATTTTTGGATATCAGATTCATTCGGTCTTGATTAAATGTTGTTACTTGAAAATTTGAAGGAAGTTTGGAAAATTTAAAATAGATTTATACCAAATTTACAACTGTAACATTATAACATAAAACTTTTCAACTAATTTACAATAGTTCCCCACGATATATTAAACTCCAAGCTTTTTGATATAATTGACAACTACTTTAGCTTTCAATAAAAATGACCTCGTTAATGTATTAACTTTGTTCTTGGTCATTTTCAAACAATTGCAAAATAAATGATAAATCTTATTTGCCGACGAAGTCATTGAATCGACCATCCCAAGTTGATTTTTTGGAGGTCCGTGTTTGCTCTGTTCCTGTTTTATATTGTTTTATGGACTTTGAATTGGAATACTGTTCGTTATCTCCATATCTAGAAATTGACAATTTTATTATTGAGTTAAATGCTGATCCGACTGACTATTTTGTCATATTTATTATTGTGCAATTAGTTACTCATTGGAATGAACAACGGATTTTTCCGTTATTGCCCGATCCTTCAAAAGAGCACAAGGTAGGTATGATCGGTCGGCATTGAATACTCACTTTTCCTTGGTACCTGACCTAACCTCTGATGTTTTCCAGGTCGGCATTTGCTCTGGTACTATTTAGTATTATTTTATGGTCTTCTGCGATTGAATACTGTTCCTTTTCTTTATATATTTCATTTGATTATTTGTATTCATATGAAGGAGAATTTGTGCAAAATGTTATAGAAAACACTTAATGTGGCTTTCAACTCAACGTATATATACATGTATATATATATATATATATATATATCGACGACGTATTGTCAACTAAAAATGGTAACTTCCATTCGTATTTGGATACGATATCTCCCAGTGAGTTTGACATACCACAGAGTTCAACACATCTGTTCATACTTGGATATTTTACTTGAAAAAGACGTTCATAGTTTGAAAGTAGTTAAGGGTAACGTATACAGGTTTCTTTGTAATGAACTGATTAAAACACATAAGCGCTGAAACTTATTGCACAGAAAAAGTTGTTTTCTTATACAAACTTTATACCCACAACATGCCCTAGTCAGTGCACATTATAAGAGACGTCATAAGAAAATAAGCTTTAACATTATCTGTGTTAAAAATTACACAAATTATGCATTTTCATTAGCTGATTTGCATAGAAAGGCCTCTACCTGGCCCTTACTTACTTGCCTAATTTAACATCCTAGCTCTATGATGAACGTAATGATTTTAACTTTTCAATCTTTCAATCGATAACATCCCTTACTTGAGCAGCAATACACCTTTATCTCCTGCCAACAGAGTTTATTAATCTCAGTTGCATGATAAATCTGGTTAATTATAAAAGAGTTGTCTAGTTATCAATAATAATGAAACATAAAAATAAACAACTAATGTTAATGTTCTATTTCGGCTTCTGATCTTAACCGTGACTGCATGCTCATGAAAGATTCAATAACTCAGTGTCGCGTACCACTCGGGGAGTTCTTCACTAGCCACACATATGTGCATGTATTTTTTCAGTAGTTAAACTACACGGACTCTATAGCTAGATTCCAGGAAGGAAACCCAAAAGACTGTAAAAAAGGAGGTGGTGTTAATCTCTTGCCATCTTGCCGGAAAATATGGATGATTCAGAATTGAACCTATTTTACTTAATTTAAAGTACCTCAATACAGAAAAAGAACCTCCCGTTCTTGTGAATATGCATAGGAAATATTAATAGACAAGCTAATTCAGTGAATTTTTGTCCCCCTGCTTAGGGAAAAGGTAAACCATGCGTAGGGGATGGTGGTGAGGTGGGGGGTTTGGATCCCCTGACTGAATTTGTAGAATTATTGAATGTATACTGAAGCAAATAAGATATGCCAATATGGATATAAAGGTTTGATTGATTATTCTTTATTATGTGTGTAGAAGATTCTTTTTATATGGAATATTTATCACACTGTAATGATGATTGTATGAGTTTGTACAAGCCAGACCTCATAAGTTTTTCATTTCACATGCTGAATACTATCATTTAGTAGAAAAAAAGTTTTTCGGAAAAAAATGGATTTTCCGGGATGCGAACCCTGGCCCTCTCACATGTGAAGCGAGAGACATACCAATAGACCCATCGTCGCAAGCCACGGGTTTTGTGTCCATTCTGGAAATAGAATGGACACAAAACCCGTGGCTTGCGACGATGCACTAGACCACGGAGTCGCGTTATCTTGGCGAAAATTATATACAAACATTAAGTCACATACATGTATATATTCACGTTCGATATATTGTCAAAATTTAACACAAGGCATGGTGTCTAATTTAACCTTTGTTAAACAGTTCTAATAGATGTAATAAGAATATAAAGTCCGCCGATAACCTGTTTTATCAGTTACAACAACTCTCCATCATGCCCCTGGGCTAATAATAGCGACATGTAATACAATCAATACTAATAAAACAAACGGGGCGGGACACTTTGAGAGGGTGAGAGAGGTCCTAGGGACTTTTGGTATAAATTACATTGCAAAAGCTCAACATCCTCTTGAAATATCGCACGAAAACGAAAGTGTTACACACAAACAGAATGTATACATTTATAACCTTGAAGTTTGACCTTTTGACCTCAAAATCAATAGGGGTCTTTCTTAAGCCACAGGTAGTTGTTATGTAAAATTTCATTGCAAAAGCTCAAAGGGTTCTTGAGACATCGCGCGGAAACGAAAGTGTTATAACAGACAGAATTTGCGAATTTATGACCTTGACCTTTGACCTTTTGACCTCAAGATCAATAGGCGTCTTCTTTAGTCCATAGGGAGTTGCTATGCTAAATTTCATTGCAAAAGCTCAAAGGGTTCTTGAGATATCTTGTGGAAACGAAAGCGTTACAGACAGACAGAAAGACGGACGGACGGACCTAAATTAATATCCCCCACTTTTCAAGCGGGGGACAAAAAGTGACAGGTATCTAAATTCTGAATCTTTAAGGTGTCAAATATATCTAGGTTTCACAAAATATGTTGTGTACATGTAATTGGGTTTTTTCTCTCCAGTAAAGTAAGAGTATACAATAGTGGTATTTTTTTCAAATAATTCAGCTCCCTAATTTATGGACTAAATTCTCTACAAACTGGGTCTAATGTGCTAAGAAGAATAACTAACCTTTTTGCTTACGTTTACATCTCCAAACAACATAACAAATGACAAGCAAAAATACCACTGCAATGCCTATACCAAGTAATATACCAGTGACAGAATCTTCCTCGGCTTCTTTTCCGCTCGATCTAATAAGTTAAACAAAATATGAGATTTTGAAAAAGAAAATTGCAATACATATTCAAATGCAGTTCAAAATATCGTAAAAATCGCAATTAAAAATTCCCAGCTGTTTCGTTTACACGGCTGTTTCTTAGACTTATAGCTACTATAAAGTATGAAATCAATGTATCGTATAATGAGTGTAAGATAACTCACAAACAATCATTCTAATTATTGCAAATGCACTTACATTTGATTTTCCTGCTTTGGAATATGTGTTGTTGATGAACCATTTCTATTTTCGGTTGTGTTCATTGGTGCTATCATTGTTGTCGATTTGATTATATTAAAGCAGTCAGAATCTGAAACATATATTAGAATATTTTAATATATCCAACGTATATATAAGGACAGCTAAAAGCAAAATCGTATCCCTATCCTCTGAAATAAATTAACTAGACTTATTAGGATAAGTTTTATCTAACGCGTTCATAAATGAAGTATAACTCAAATATATATACAGTACATATGAACATGATAACGAAAGGTATTGTCCCATATGGGTAATGATCCTGATTATTCACGAACTAAATAACAATGTATAAGTTTGATGCATAATGGATTTAATTAAATAATTGTAATAATAAAGATTACATCGGTAAGATTCTGTCGAGTTGTATGAAATTGGACATGGATGTTTAAAAGTTGTACAATCACTGAAGAAGACTCTGCGAATACTTCGTAGTCCAGTGTTAAATTCTGCACACTTTTAACTGTAAAGAAAAAAAAAAAACAGAAAAAAAAAAAAAACAAAATGGTTAACGATCTACAAAAAAAATAATAAATAAATAAAACTAAAAAATAAAATAAAAATCTGTACAATTTTTCTTAAATTTCCTAATTAAGATATACTGGTATGATTTTGCGCTTTAGAGCTATGTTTATGAAAAGAAAATCTGAAAGGTGTATGAGTCTAGACAGGCAAAATAAAGGGTTTTTTGAGAAAATGGATTGATTGATTGTATATTGTTTAACGCCCCTATCGAAAATTTTTTACTTACACAGAGCTAGACGTTTCGTATGCAGATGAGGGACTTCAAATTAAGACCTATACTCGGCACTAAGGGCTATTGAAAAAGTAAGGGTTTTTATATGCAAAGGCTATCGTGACACGGGACCTACGTTTTAAGGTAATACCCAAAAAAACCCCTAATTTTCACTTCTAATGCCTAGCGCTTAGGGGAAACCAAACTACCTATGTTTACGTAAAAGGTATGAACGCCGCGAACAAGAATCGAACCCGGGCCTTCCAGTAACAAAGCGAACGCTCTACCACTGGGCTCCCTTTGACCGGTCTTTGAGAAAATGGATAACAAACAAACTTATTTTACAAGAAACAATGAGAAACCATTTAACTCTTATAATTTATCAAACAAGAGCATATGGTTATACATGTAATTAAAAAACAAGAGCATATAGCTATGCATGTAATCTAACAAACAAAAGCATGTGGTTATGTATGAGTGGGGCACTTTAACGTTTCCTTGATCTGTGTAAAAATTCATATGATCATAAGAATTGAACGAAGCTGTATATGCTCAAAGTTTGCTTATTTACCGAGAAAATACAAAAAAAATATTATCAAAGGGTGTCATCTAAGTTTTCCTAGTGAATGTAAGCATAATAGAAAAAAATCTATCAATCCAAGTTTAATCATACCAAAAGGCCCATGCTGTACCTACGTACACTTACATTGAATATAGCGAGACCGTCACAAACTTCAATGATTTTAGTCGTGTCATCGTTTAGAACACAGTGGTATTCGAAGGATCTACAGCTGTTGCTGTATTTGCTGCAGTTTTTCTTTAAAGCCGCCACCTGATATTCTTCGAAATCAGATGGACATTTTGAGGCGTATGATATAGTCTCCAACAATTCTTCACAAGCGTTGTTAGGGAGTTGTAAGCAGCATATGTTTTCCAAAACTTTAAATATAATAACAATGGTATTCTACAAAAGAGTGTAAAATCAATTAATAAATATGTTTACTTCAACATGTTCAATGGCATTAGCGTTTAAATTAACTTTTGGGTAATTAGACGTACGTCAGATAATTTAAAGTTGTTAAGTTTCATAAATATAATTGATAACTACTTAATATATAACACTTTACGTATTATTATGTAAATTGAGGAAAACTTAAGGTAATATTGGTATAAGTAAATGCACGTAGTAAATCAATAAGCCTGATTTTATTAAATGGAAAAGCAAATGTGTTTGTGTTGCGTAACAAAATATGCTTGCAGTTCCTTGAAACGTTCTACTTTCCCATGTTTCCGTTCGCTCACCGTTCGCTCACCGTTCGTTCACCGTTCGTTCAGCGTGCGTTGACCGTTCACCGTGTATAGCGTTAGGTAACAAAACGTTCACCGTTCGCTCTTGGTTCCATTACTTTCCTGCACCGTTCACTTATCATTAAGTATTTCATCTGCATTCGGAACTCCAAAGTGAAATTTAGAGGACTTATCTTTTTGATGGTAAGGATTACGTTTTTTAATTAAATAACTTAGATATCGTGTTTGAAGAATAATTATTTCATTGCAAAAAATATCTATGATATTTACATGTATATTTCTTACAACTCAGCTACTTCTTATTTCTCTGGAAATTATAATACATTTAGTACCTACATTTATGTAGAACAATGCTAAAATATTTACTTTAAAAAAGGGCAATGTACAAATGCTTCACGCGCGGCATCAAATTGTTGTAATTTTAAGAACGAAATTATAAGAAGATGCATAATAATCACTTCAAGTCTTTTACAGGACAAGAATACATTAAAAAAATATTTCTACAGTAACACGTATTTTAATTTACACAGTTTTGAGAATTATAAACAGTACTGCAAATATTCAGTCAATTAAATATCTTTAGAGCTAATTAAATTGATAGTGGGATTTTAAATTTTTGGAAAAGACCAACTGTTTAAAATAGTCTATCATTACAGAAGGAAAATTCTTTCCCTCACCGTACCTAAACATACATGTTTAAATATATGTTTGCCATTCAGTATAATTAAGATACCCCTTCCCCGGTGCCTTCTCTCCCGAAATTAAATTCTTAGTGAGTATTTTTCAGTATATTTTAATTAAAATGTGTATTGTAACACAAGAAAATTAGTCTTAAAACCAACATCAAACAGTCATTAAACAATAGTATTTAAGAATAAACTTGTGCCGACAGTAGTACAATTGTATTTTAAATTAGCAGGGAGTATATTTCAAATTCAATTTAAAACTTAATCCTTAGTATATTCCCATAATTTATTTATTTTTTCTGCAGGAATGCAAAAATCAGATATCGAAATGATAGGAAAAATATAAAAACTTCTTGGAAATACTAAGTGACTCTTTGCCTTCGGTATGTTCAGTGAACACGCGATTTCCACACTTCCACTGTGTCGAATGATTTTGATTGACACCAGGACAAACACGCTGCTGACGGAGCTTCCTGTGAACTGTGTGAACAGTGATGGAAAATAAAAGCTAATAATAACAGAATGGAACTGTTAATCTCAATTGATTCCTCTACTGCTTAGAAAAATATTTCAGAAGTAACAATTTTTCTCTGATTGACATATATGAGAATCGAGGGTGTTATTTTTCTCTCTCTCTGTGTCTCTCTGTTTCTCTCTCTCTCTCGCGTACATTTCTCTGTATAATAAAAACTATGACAGCACATTACTTATTTAGTTTGAAAATATAATATCTACACAAATAATTTGAATGCCTCTTTCCAACATATACAAGTATAATCACAAACGGAAATGTCTACAAATGTAGAAGTTAGCTAAAATAATCATCATCAAAAAGAATAACAAAAGGCACATAAATATGGAATCTTACATTAGAATTTAAGAGCCATTCTATAATGATTTGAAATTTTATATACGAGCTGTGGCACGCATAGTCTCTGAATTTTTCCAAACTCTCTATGATAAAAGTCATTGATACCCTAAACTAAAATCAGGCAAAAATTGTTTGCTATGTTTTATAGTTACCATGGCAACATGTCTTAAAGTTTGAAAAATTGTATTTTTACGTAACATGTTTAGAGCCCCATAGTTAACATTTGCGGCAAAGCAAACAATTGGCAATGAGTATTTCCAAAATTTGAAGGTCAGATCTCTCAAATGCATGATAAACATGTTTGGTAAATCAACTATTACATACGTTACTATGGTAACAAAGCATTCAAAAGTAAAAAAAATTCATTGAATTTTATAAAGTCATACACGTAAAAATAAAAAGCATTTATAGGATTAAATGTAACCAAATAATAGAAAAAAGAGCCTTGAAACGTATACCAAGAACAAAATATGATATATCATTTTGGTTGGCAATGGTTGCCAAGGTTTTTATACCAAAGAGAGCCTTCAAAGTAACACTCTGTCTGTTTAAATCTGATCCTATATTTAAAAAAAAGCATATTTCCTCATAACTAATGATCAATTTTTTAAGAAGTTGGTGTGCTCCTAGTTTTCCCATTTGAAAAAATTTAGATTAGATTCTTTAAATAGAGCGTTGCTATGGAAATAAGCAGAAAATATATGCTTAAAAACCTGAAAATTCTTTTTTTCCTTGGATACGTACCCTTAAATGTAGATTCCCAAAACTTTTATGATTGATATTTATTAACAGCTAACTTGACTTTTAATTTTGACTATCATCCAATCTCTAAGTGGATGCAAGAAGTTGGCACACAGGGTTTAATATTGATATAAAGTTCACAAAATCGAACATTTTCCCTTCTTGGTAACCATAGCAACAGTGTTGTTTTATTCCTCAAATTTTATCAATATATGATATTCAACTTCAGTTCTAACAGATAAGTTCTATTCAAGCTGAGTCCTTTAATTTGTTTCTTTATTAAATGGCAATTTAATTCTTAATGCAGCAAAAAATAATTCACTTTAAAGCACTGGTACTTTGTTTCCATGGTAACACTGCAAAGTAATAATTATACCCAATTTTTCTTATGGTTTTGGTGTTGCAAGGTCCTAAGGATGCATATATGCCAGTCTTGAATTTTCATGTTTTTCCTCAAGACAGTAGCATTAACCCAATCTTAGTTACTGGTTTTGCATGGTTACACTGTGTTACCATGGCAACCATAAAAGTTATTTATTGAATAATATTGCTTATACTTATAAACTTAAGGTCAAACATTTTTATTGTTTTTCTTAAGTCGTTGATTGAGTTTGAGCATGTAACACCTACCATTAGTGAATACGGAGTGTTTCTAGCATATTTCAGCATTTTAAATGTATTCCAAATTTACCCTAGGTTACCACTTACTTAGAGATATATTCTAAACAGTTTCTTTACAGTATAAGTGAAATCAAGGTGTCTTGTTTTTGTGAGAAAGGTTTGTTTGCTTTTTCTAGCTTTTATTAAGCCACAGTCAAGATTTAATGTGACTGAAAATCTCGATTTTTCAAACTTTTCCGGCTGTTGCCATAGCAACCGAGACACATAGCAACGAAATTTTGTTTGATATTTGTTTCTGGTGTCAAGTACTAAGTATGGGTGAAGCTTAATCAAAATCGGTGACCATGCGTGGCAACGAAGTTTAAGTGGTAACAGAGAATGGCTATTAAATAAAACGAGAGTTTTTATGCAGTACGTCAACAGATAATTGTGATCGATCCCGTTATTTTACTCAGAATCGCCTTGGCACGAAATACATGTATGGTTGTTTCAATCGCGTACAATGTAATTAATTCATTCTATAAGTAGTAGTTTTATCTTCAGAAGTCCTTGTTATTTTATTAGTGATAAGAAGCAAAAGAATGGATAAGAATATTTACTATATAAATATATTAATTTTATATTTAATCTACACGCGATCGGTAGCTATAGCAAATATACATGTTTTACGGCAATTAAAATCGTGTTATAAAAATATCGATTTAAAACATAGGTACATATATGTACAGAAAAAAAATGTTTTTATTATTTATTTATGCATTTTATTTATTTATCAATTGTTTATTTATATTTAAGCGCCTGAAACTAGAAATATCAAACTAATAAAGATAGATCTAGATGCAAGGAAAAGATGAAGGCATTCCAAATAAATCGTTCATCTTGCGTTCACCGTTTGGTTCTTCGTTCACTTTGTGCTCGCGTTCGCGCTCTGTTCGCGTTCTGCGTTCACTCACCGTTCACCGTTCACACATCGTTCACCAAGTTGCGTTCAGCGTCGCACATCGTTCACCTACATTTTCGCTCTGCGTTCGTTCACCATTTCTCGGTGGGAAAGTGAAACATTAGGGACTGTATGCTTGATATTATGCAAATTTATGATATTAATAGAACAATCATATTAATATTCTAAATGTACATTATCTGAGTAAGCCTGAATTATTATATTGCAGCTTGGAAATTGCTATAAGTAAAAGCTCGATACTATGTGCAAAGACTTTTTATTGCATTGATATTTGGTTATAAGGATTTGCAAAAAAGTCAATTTTATTGAATTAGATAGTTATTAAGAGTCTTCCTATCTACCAAGATCTTATTTTATTTAATTCATTTTGTTGCATGTTTAAAAATCATCTCGGGTTCTCTTAAACAATTGGATTGCTATGATAACAATTTTAGAAAGTAATACTTTTGTGCCCTGTATCTGAGAAATGGAAATGAAAAAAAAAATAACTAAAATAAGAAACATACGTTCGACAAGCATAAGGGTATATGACCTGAATATTTTTTTTTATCTTTATTGCGCGGCAGAACTTGAAAATAATAATATCGTTTACATTTTACTTAAATGGTTAAAGTCATGTTCTACTGTAGAACTTAAAATTACACGTAAATTGTTTCTCTATAAAAGTAATTTGATTTGCCATCATTTGAGGAAGCTACATGTATGTACAAACAAAACGCCTATCGGCATCAACATTCTTCCAGACATTAAATACACTTTTTTTGCAAGGTTACATGGATATTTTAAGCAAAAAGCAAGCGAATTGCCCCCTTCCAGGCAAAACGACAAGAAGAGATAGAAGCAATATTTTTTTTAAATTTGATGTCAAAATGTGAAATATACCAATCCATATTTTTTAAGCCTGGCCATATTCTGCAATGGAATACATTTTTTCATATATCTTTCTTATCGATTTTTATATTGTATTAATTTTGATTTAACAAACTACCCATATTAGATCTGAATTCAGATCTTGGAAAAAAAATACCGGTATATATATTTTTCTTTATAAATCTTATTACATTTTTTTTTAAATTCTGGGAGATATAAAAAAATGGTTTAAGAAATACTTATTCCAAAGTCTCTTTTTATTTTGTTTCATGCATCATTTCAAATCAAAATGTATATCCCTCTTTTAAGATTTGTACATTTTTTCCGTCATGAAGTGTGTGAATAATATTTTTAACAATATTATCACATAAATATCAATAAAGATATTTTACAGTATAATATTTTAATAAAGTAGATTCAGAATTTTGAATAATTAAAAACCTCTTAATGATATTTTTACTTATAATAGTGTCATAATTAACACACTGAATTTTTTTCCTTTCCATTTACTGAATCCTAGAAAGTTACACTGTCAAATTGAATGTAATTATTTGAAAGGAGGGGTTTATTCCTCGATAGTACCGGACACCCCATCTATGATGATTTAGATGCTTATACTAAGCATCATTTCAATTAATTTTTAAATTTGATAACTGGTCGTTAGCTGCAAATTTCATACATACTTGTAGTGCAACGGTATAATAAAAATTGATAAATGGACAGAATGCAAATATTTAATTCAACTCTGCATATTGATGTCATATAACACGAAATAAAGTGAAGTGATATTCCTTATTAAAAAAACGCTTTTTTGACGTTGAGCACTCAACACAAATATAGAAAAAAAAATAAATTTACCATTGAAAAAAAAAATTAAGAATGTGTTTTACAATTGTTATCTATGAGCTTTTGTTATGTAAGAGCCTGCTCTACGTATTAACAGTTTCTAAAACAAGGTTAGTTATCGAAAAATACGTTAAAAAACTTTATGAATCAAGAATACACGTATCAGCAATCTGGTTTAAAGGTGAAAAACCTTTGTTTAGTACAATTCCTTAATTATTATACGCACAATGTACTGAACCAATTCTTCTGTATTTTTTATGTAGAACGTTTGAATGTTTATCAGTGGAGTTTCTTGGCTAGATCGCCTCTATAATCTTATATAATTAAAAAGTACTGCTGCTTTCCCAAAGTAAAGGCATTATTTGATAAATGCATTAAACATATTGTAAAGATCACACACACGTAAACTTGAGCTGCATTTTTCTTTAATTCAACGTGTATTGTATTTAAAGACATATTTTTATAAGTACTAGGAATATGGAACTAGCAACTTAATTTTCTTTAAAGGAACAAGGGTATGCTCTGATATTGAATTTGGTGTATGACCCACATGGTATTTTTTTTTTTTTTTTTTTTTACAAATTATGTATCTATCACATGACTGTCAAATAAGGTAAAAAAACAAAAACAAATAAGATTCACTTAAGAGTGGGTTATACAATGTTATTTCTATATATATTTAAGAAATCTGGTAATATAATAGTAAAAAGTACAAAAGTATTTTGCAAACGTGAGGCAGCATAAGAAGTTATTTATTTGAACAAACCTTATTTCGGTTTAATGATTTAAAGAATATTCTTTCCCAAAATAAACATGGGGACCCAGATCCTCTGTCTCGATAGAGTCGTTTATTAAAGGTCGATACAAGATTGGGTGCCACCCTTTTATCATATCCAATATGTGTTAAAATCTTAAGTGAATATTAGGAATAAGCGATATATTAGGTTTTAAAAAAAATAACTACATGTAGTATCAGTAGAGAGCAAGAACACTACCTTTAATCAGATGATGGGTCTTTTAAATGAATGCATCAACTGTTTTAAGTTAACACGGTGATTTAAATGCAAGTTTTTAATATCCCTTATGCAGAATAAAAAAGGAATTGCCACACAGAATGTTACTGAATCATATATCATAATAGACATATCAAATTCTATACACTACACAATCTTTGACACATTTTTAACTCAGACACAGTTCATCAAGATATACATTTAGTTGGCAACTGAATATTTCCATAGCTGCATGTCACGCAGGTTATCAAAATAAGTTGCGTAATTTCAATACAAGAGATTATAATCTTGGATTTGTCCTTAAGGTAACGATCTATAGCTAATGAAAGACGCCTGCAGTTTTCTCTAATTTAGGGTAGCTCTATACTCCGCACTAAATTGGCTCAGTCTTAAAAATATGCTTTCAAAAGATAGACATTTATCTCAGCAATGGAAAAAGATCCGAAAAAATGATATGTGAACTTGTTTAACTTTCCACTAGTCCCAGACTATATACCCCGAATTGCAAAATACTGAAAACTTAATTCTTAATATAGAATTCAAAATGTTAAGTAACAAATTTTGATTAAGAAATAAATAACAAGTTTATAAACTTCAATGGGAATTGAAGTGGATCGGTCACGTGATCAAATCCTGTGAAGGCCGAAGTTATTTATTACTTATATATACATTTGAGAAAGACAATTGAATATTTTCGAATATAAATTATTGTAATTACCGTCCGTCGTAGATTGTGAAAACTGACGCAAGGTGTAAATCGGCTTGAATGGCGGTTACGCTTCAAACTCATCAGGCTCAGGATTTTATTTCTAAGGAAATATTTTTTGAAAGGCTAAATGTGTTTAGTAATAATGAACAAATTGTTGTCTGGGAATAAATTTAATGCGTGAAAATTGATAATCAATGCTGAAAAGACGAAAGAAACACTTCCGAAGATCGGTGATAAAAAGTTTGATGAATATTTCGGTCGCTGGAAAGGGATGGATGGATCCGATTTGATGGAACCACTTGACCGAGCAAGTTAATATGCAATCAACTGAATTTGATCAAATACATTAATATACAATTTCAATAAATAAAGGCATATTTATGATGAAGACACGGAGACTGGCGACAGCTTATTGTTACGACAACACCGAAGTGCACATTTTTGAATTTTAACTAAAGATCTACCAAAAATATAAGGATAAACACAAATAAGGAGAGACTGCAGCAGCCTGAAAAAACTGACATAAAACTTGTAGGCCTAAACAAACACTAGTTTCATGTGTAGGCTATATTTTTTTATGTACACAGGTTAAATTTATAGCCAAAAAACTGTATTAAATACTCATCTACATTGTTAATAAAATAATTAATTATTTTACTTGCTTATTTTGTTCATATTTATACATGAAAAGCAAGACAGACAAAGTCATTTTATAATTTATTAACCCGTAGATCACTGCACCGTGTGATTAGATCACGTATTGACCTCTGACCTCAGACAAACTTCATACAGAATTGAAGATTTTTGTTCTCTGTATCTTTATATGCATGTAATTGAAAGATACCACAAATGAATATATTCAATGTTTTGTCGTGAATTTCTTCCACTATATTTCCACCTTGTAAGGATTATATCAAAATTAAAAATTTTTATTAACTAGGGTTCAATTTTTTAAAAAATAAAATACATATATGCACATGAAACAAAATTCATAATTATATTGAATTTAATTAGAATAAATATAACTAATCGTACTACTTTTTAAGATGAATTTATCACACATTTCAGGATTATTTTATAGAGCATAGTTGTGTTTTCTTAATTTAATGAAACACTTTAAGTACATACATTGTTTATACGTTAACTATATACGATTTTGTATTTTTTGCTTAATGATGTACATCAAAACATTGGTGGTTCGATGTGGAAGGGGGCGAGAGCTCCGGGCTCCAAAGAATCGACGTGACTACGGGTTCAATTAGCTATGCCGCATGTCCAATACATATTCTGTACGATTCCAAAAGAAGTTGTTAAGGTGCCGTTACCAAAGCTTAAGATAATACTATATTTGAAAAATAAAAAAAAAGTAGGGGGCAAATGAAACATTTGCAGGCCCTTGAGAAGCAATATCAGTTTGGAACGCAGAGCCATACATTTTCTGGCCATGCATTGCAGAATTTGTAAACGATGGGGTAACCTGCGTCATCTATTAGAGTAACCATTGGACTCGTCCAAAGATGCTTTGTCGGCGACTGTAAAGTTACATGAGATTCCTACGCAAAGGAAAGCGCGACATCTCTGTATAGAAACCGTTGTGTCTGGGGAGCTTCACCATTGCCATAGAATATTCGACATTTAACACTTAATACCTTTTAATATACAGACGTTTTCAAGATAAGCTTCATTTTTGTTTCTAGATATATATTTATATCAAAAGTAAGATATTCTGTTTTTCAACAGAGTAAATCGATAAACTAGCATTGTTTAGATAACTCAAGCCCTCTAAGGCTTGAGAAAAAAACACTTATCAGTAAATTTCATACATTCAATCAGAACGTGGTTGATTGATTTTAACAAACTGGATTACAAAAAAGTAAGTGTGCTGCAAGTGAAAGAACTATTTTAATATACTAGTATTCTAATGATAATATTGCATCATGCATAGGATAAAATATGACGTCATAAGCCTACATGAAGACCGCTCTTAAATAATTCGATCAGTTAGTTTATGATCGTAATTGTGAAATTGTCTATTAAAAGAATGAACTCTTTAATCTTTAAGTTTAAGTAGTTTTTGATATACATAACTTGGTTACTAAAAAAAAATACAACACCGAATGAAAATAAATAATCTTTGTAATTAATTCCTAAACAAACCCTTTTGAAAAATTTACAATTTGGTGATATTTTGTGATACCTTTAAGCTACTTGAATCAGCATTACAAGAAATATGGGACAAAAAAGATAATTCGGTGCTTTTTCAACAAATATCCATAGTGTCTAATATTAAAATTTGGCAACTTTTGAGATGCCCCACCCCTTACAAAATCCGCTTTTTTAAAATCTTAAAACAATAATCAAAATGTAACAGTAAAAATTTACTTTTAGGTCTTTTGAACATATCCAGCTGATAATCTACAAAATAGGTATAAAATACACGAACGAAGCAGCAATAATGAATAATCTTTTAAAAATATGTCTCTAGTGAACACATTTCTGAAAAAGAAATATATGTACGGACGATCAGTATTCTTTGGAATCAACTTTTAAATAGAAACTAGAGAGTGTATGTCTATATTCAGCTATTTAGAACAGAAGTTCATACCTTGACGATGGTGGTTAAAACCTTTTCAACATAAACACAAATATCTAATAGAACGTTTCTTAGTGAATATAGAGTTAAATAAGAATTAAAGGAGCTAAAGAAAATCAGTCAGGTATTATGATCAAAAAGCAAAAATGTTAATCTACAGTAATTACATATCGTGTTCCATTAGTCATGGGTTTTAATTTTATATGGAGAGTTTACATATGGAAAAGCACCCTGTTTCTTTGAAAATCTGTGTACGTTACTTTGGCAGACAAATTAAGCACATGAGTATTAGGTTACCTAAATGTACTATTCAAAAGTATGACATAAATGGCCCCTTGATCAAGATCTTCGAATCTTAAGTTGGGATTGAAATGATGTAAAATGTACCAATTACAATTGATGACTGATCAACCAAAAAAATTACATGTTTGTGGAAAACTTATATATATATATATGAAAAATTGCGTTATAAGCAAAGGAACAAGGCTTCAATTCGAAAGTGTTAGCAATTATTATGGTTCATTCTTGTATCTCTAGCTTTTCCTCTTCATAACGTTTCAGAATGCATGGTTAAAACTGATACAGTAGCCAGTGTGGCGCAGTGGTAAGGGAATTAAGTGAGGCAATGTGATGAGAATGTCGGACTTGATGAGACATATAAATAGAGGCCCTGTTTCGCAGTAGGTTCTGGCACGAAAAAAAGATCGTTCCCTCAATGATCAATCGCCGTTAGTACTGAGTGTGGGACAACAATTTGCAACTCTCCAACGATATTTTTAGTACAAATATTTAACTTGAACATTTATGCATTGTATTATCCATTTACGTACAGAGTCGTCTGATGTACATGAAGTTAGAGAAAGAGAGAGAAATACTAATTAGGTGAGGAATGGACATGGAAATGTTAAAAATAGTGCTATTCTTGGAAGAAAAAATATCAAAGGGATTTAAATCCCGGAAAATATCACTCCCATGCATGATCTTGAACGTTAATTATTTTAACATGAATGAAAAAAAATTGTGGTAAAACTCTGTGATCTGTAGGTTTTGAGAATTCTTTATTCATTTTGAAGATTCATTCAGTGTGTTTTAACAAGAGACCGTCGGTGCGTTAGCTATCATACATGTAATTGTGTCATATGATATTGAAAACCCATTACGATTAGCAGCTGCTGGGAATGATCGCACAGTCCCATCTGTTATGTAGATCACAAAACAAAATGTACTTCACTCGCAGAGATATCAAATCCCAGATAACGATAAACTATTGCTAAAAACCATGCAGTTTATCCTTTCATTCTGTCTGTAAATTTAGAACCATGCGCTACGCAGCTGATGAGATTCGAAGTAAAATGTGCATGTGTTTGATAATGATTTCATTGTATTAAAGGAAAGTGCCTTTTTCGTGGGGGGGGGGGGGGGTTACGCGAGTATGTGAGTATTAAATTGTAATTATTTGCTTCGTGTATAAATGATGTAAATGCATTAAATAATCATAAATGCAAATTATTTTTCATTGTCATTACGTGTACGATCATCAAGAGAAAATATATTTACAATGATCATTGCTTTAATAACAAATACTAGTATTTTTTCCATGATAATAAGTCTAACAGTGTACCGGTAATCCCCACTTGAAAATTCAACAGCAAACATTACATTGTACGAATATTGAACTTCGCTATGAGGAAGTGATATTGTGTGAGCAGTGTTACAAAACAAATTGTAATAACAACGCAAAATGTAATAATGTAATAAACCTGGATTATTACATTTTGCGCCGATATCAACGCAGAAAGTTATTACGCAAAATGTAATAATATAATTTTGGATTATTACATATTGCGTTATCACATTTTGCGTCGAGAATAAGCAAAAGGCAAGAACGCAAAATGTAATAACACTTTTTTTCGTCCATAAGATTGAGTACGATTTTCAGTGTAGTGGCCAATGAAAATAAAAAAAGACACAAAAATATATACATACAATCTCTTTAAATTAATTTATTTTATAATTAATTGATTTAATTAGCTACAGGTATTTAAAATCAGTTATGTATTCAAAATCAGTTTAATAAATGTTTTCAAATTATAGGTAAATTAGAAACGTGCATCTGTGGGCAGGGTTGTTGGGGTATTGACCAGTGTGCTTTTGTTGTTTTTATAGACAAATGCAATGAATCTAAAAAAAACTATTCATTTGTACTGGCAGGTGTGATTGTATAGCGGGAAGGGGTATATTGACAAATGATACACCATACTGTTCCATGCAAATCACCAGCATTGCAGACAAGCAAAAACAAAATTCTCTCTTTCTTTTTTTCCACCCAATATAAAATGGATTGTTTCTGCATGTCCACAGTAAAAAGTAAACACCCCACCATATCCCTTACCCTCACATACACGTCTAATTTGTTAACCAATATATAGTTATATACATACATATAAAGAAATTTTAATGAATCTATGGTCAATCTTTGGTAATTAATTAAATAAATTTTGTGCTATTGTTTAGAAGTTTAAAAATACTATCAAAAATATGCCAATCAAAGTTAAATTAATTCTGTATAATTAAGTACAGTGTATTCAATATAACTAAAATCAGAGTCAGAAAAAACTATACATTTAGTTGTATTTATTTCCGTAAAAGCCCAAACGTTGGTTTCATTGTTTTAGTTCTAAATATCTTTACAGCGTGTTTCCCAGGTTGGTTAGAAGTATATATTTAAAGACGTACAACACACTGGGGGAGATAACTCTTGCGATTTCAATTGAACGTTTGACGTGACGTCAAATTTAACGTCAAAAATAAAGCGTCAAAACGACGAGTAAAACGATCCCGATGTATATCAATCATGAAAGAAAATTGGGATATGGGGCTTGGCTGTGATTGTGCGTACCATACTCAATTAATTAGTATTTTTTTTGATTAACCCGATTAAACTCCGTAAAAAGCAAGACTTAAAATACCATCCCTTAATATTTATTTCATTTCATTTCATATACAAAAAATTGTATTTTTGATCAAAGCGCAGCATTTTTTTTTATTCTTAAAATTTTATTTTGCCGAAATTCTCATTATCACAATTGTCTATATAATATTCCGATTAATGGTCTTCATTACAATATGTGCATACACGATATAAATATTAAACAACAATAAATAAACAAAAAACTTGTTACAGTGTAAAATCGATGTTGTTCTCAGACCCTTACTGATCAAAGAGGAACAACTCTGAAAATGTAGGAGATGTTTATTTTCCTCCCTTTATTCACGGTTTTCCACAGAATCCAAAGACCTGATAAATCCGAGAATTGAATACTATAGACCTCAAATGCACAATGTAAGTATAGAATTGAAAAGAATTGTTTACTTGTTACTGAAATTATCTGCATTCATGAATATCCTATTGCAGCAAATCGTAACTTTGACTTTCTCAAGTTTCTGTCAACAATGTCAGTTCGCATTTCCTCGAATCAAAACAAAACGTAGCCTATAAGATTTCAGAAAATATCAATGTGCGAATTGAAATAGATGAAGAGTTTAATTATTGATATTTTGATGTTCATGTGGACGAATACGGAATTTTCATTTTAACTTTAGAAGCGACGACATTGAAAGAAATGCGTACAATATCATGAGGGGTGTATGTACATCTAATGCAAATGTCGATGTATCCCCACGGCCACATACTGTCTCGTTTGAAAAGATGACATGAAAGAAACTACAATTATTCCATTTATATCACAGGACAGGAGAGTTGAACATACATCATTTTTTTAATGAATAAAATTAAAGAAATAAAATTAAAAATCAACATATTCAAGTTCAACAAAACTTGAATTCGTATCCAGGTTTCATGAGATACTAGGAATGCATAACGCATACGTATATGGACTAGACACTAAAATCTTTCAGTAATTTTTTCCTGATACATATTGAAAAAGAGTAGTCAATATTTATTCTGCATTCATGAATTTAGAAACTAATGCATACATCCGGGATTCTTGACGAAATACCAGTATATTTGCACTGTAAACGACGTTTCGTCAAACGCTAAATGGTCTGCGACGCAAAAAAGGAAGGGGTGGGGGTGATAGGGGTATTCAAAAATTGCCTAAAAATCTACATTTAAATATGCTTTACATATGAGAACTTTTAAATTTGTAAGTTAATATATTTTTGAAGCAAAAGCAATATTCCAATTTAATTTTTTAAATGTGTATTTGTAGATTGATATAACAAAGTGATCGACCCCCGTCTGAAAGACGCGCGAGAACGTGTTTTATTGAGAAAGGGGGAGGGGGTAATTTTCCGCTATTAAATCAAAACTGGTCGTACAAAAATTATACAAAAAATTATTAAGATTATTTTTACTACCAGCTACCTAAACAAAGTTTTTTACAAAAATTAAACGACAGGTTTTTTCACAAAAAAATTTTGAATTTGAAAAATACGCAATTTTCAAGGCTTAGAAAATTCATAATGTTTCAGTTTAAGGTCTTTAAAAATTGTTTTGATGATATGTATATCAAAAAGATGACTATGTTTTTGTGTTAAATAGTTAAAAGAATAAGCCAATGAAATTTGACATTTATATCTAACCTGGTTTTTTTGAAAATCAAGGTTTAAGTAGTTCATTGATTAAAAAATTTCTCTCCTTGTAAACAACTAAAGGGGGGTAACTTTCGGAAGTTCCTGTCCAAAAACCACTCGAACGATTTTGTCCAAAATATGCATACATGCAGTAGATATAGTCATGTACTAAATATACAAAAATAACGAAAATTAAACGACAGGAATTTTTTGGGGTAGGTGTGTTGTACATCCTTAAATCAATTTTATGTTCTTTTTTGCTATACATAATCAAAAAAAAATCATAATATTTTGGTTAATTGCAAATTGTTTTATTACATTTTGCGTTGTCTTCAATGCAAAAATACATGTAAATAACGCAAAACGTAACAAAAAAATGCACATTATTACATTTTGCGTTGATCTCGACGCAAAATGCAATAACGCAAAATAAAAAATAACGCATAATTTAAAAATCATGTTATTACATTTTGCGTTATTACATTCTGCATTGATTTCGACGCAAAATGTAATAATTTGCATTTTTGTTAGGTTTATTACATTTCGCGTTGTAACAGAGCTCAACAGATAATAAAACGATAGCTATGTTGGTGTTCGTATCCTATACAACACATTGTGTAAACAATATTGCATTTGATCTAAACTGGGTATTGATAAATTCAAATGAGCCGTTTGTGTAAAAAGAACATTAGGATTCTTACGTTTTTTATGCAGCTTATTATTTAAACAAGATTTTGAGGATCGTGAGAACTAAATGTTTAAAGATTTTCCATCGTTACCCGCAGAATTTTTTAAGGAAGTTAGAAAAACCAACAAACTATACGTATCTATTTAACTATAAACTTAAACAGCGAAGAATTTTAACAAGCATAAAATTGTTATATAAGAAAAAAAAAAAAAACGGCGAACAAACCAAAATTTGATTTGTTATTGAGGATTATTGAAGCCTCATATGACCACATTTAAGGTAGGATTCTTCTCTGGTTTCTGACTAGATGAAACATTCAAAGTATATTTGCTTATTTGTCTTATATATTGAGATGTAAGGAATTTAAAAGACCATATTTTTCTTTCCTCATCACAATTGTACAACTTTAAATAGAAATGGTAAACTGCGTTTGAAAACTAGCAGGGACTATATTTTTGGCGGAATGGTGGCGTATGAAAATATCTTCTTTTCTGCCTCTCAAAATCATAATAGAACAATGAATTTAGTTATAATTTTTACACAATCGAAGACTTGGAAAAATTTTCAAATGTAAGTTAAATTAATAATGAGGGACTAAACTTTCAAAATTTGTCAAATGAATATGATTTTTCAAACAAACTAGAACTTTATTAGCTTTTAAACGCTTCCTAACAAAGTGAAGATTTGAGCCAAAAATCTATAAAAAGTATTTTTTCTTTCTTAGTAAACGATCAAAACTTTTTGTTTTTGTATCATTTTGTACATTTGTAAGACTACTTTATTATATGTGAAAATAAGAAAAAGTTAAATATAGGAAGCATATGAAAATAACTAATATATCCTAAGAAATTATGAAAAACAGAGAAAATTCGGATGAGCTAATATCCAGTTAAATTATTTATGTAAATTTTGTAATATCATGCTATAGACCAGATATAGTCGTGTGTTTTTATGCAAAAAGAACAATCATTAAACTTTTGAAATAGAAGTAGGTATCACATGATTGGCAACAGTTCTCTTTTATTCTTAATGTCAAGGAAAAAGATAATGACCTTGACCTGACCTTGCCTCTAATATAAAACGGTCAAATTTAATTTCACTGATACTATCACTCACTGATATTGTCTTCTTGATTCTGTAAAAATTTCATTAATTTTTAAATATTAGAAATATGAGAAGAATCCTACCTTAAAAGACAGAATACAAAATTTCCTTTTGTAGATTATTATATAGATATTTCGTTTTTCACTTCCTCTTAAAAGCGAGATTGTACCATAATTAGAACAAATTGCCCTTTGGCAATATGAACAACTCGATATTGCCTTATGGCAATATGAAAAACTCGATATTGATTACAGTTGAACCAGTATGTCAGTAATGCATCTAACTGTGAACATAATTTTATGTATATTCCTCTTCTTTCACATTTGTAGGAGAAATTTTAGTCAAAACTATCAAATTAAAGTATATAGCAAAAAGATGTTGATAAGAAACTGAAATGATCGAACTCAATAATAGCATTAAGTTTTGATGCAGTGATGTATTTTTACAAGTTTTATGTCAAATGTATTATTAAGGCCGAATTCAGTTTGTATGTATAAATTCACCTTTAATAGCTACATCCAGTTTCTTTAAAATGATAGTAAGTGCTTATTGAATGACATTAAGAATTAAAATATTTTTATTTTTGTAAAAAAAAACAAAAAACAGTCATCTACTTGTAACAAACAATACTGAACTGTTTCATTGATAATAAGGATTTTTCCAAGGCTTGACTTTGCCTGTTCTTTTCTAACTCTTTCAAATCCTTACAGACAAATGACATTGTAACGATACAGTACATAAAACTATTACCACCATATTCGTACTTACCCGTAAAGAAGTTCAAACTTTGACGTTAACTAAGCACTAAAGTCATTGAGCAGTGAGGGATTTTTTTTTTCTTCCTCGGTTTTAAGGTCTTATCCAAAGGACCCGCGATTTTCACTTCAATGTGCCGAGCGCATGCCGAGTGAACAGTTATAACTATTTTTAATCGAATTAATTCTTTTCTAGCTCAGAGTCTAACTAAAACATCTTTATCTGCTTTATGAGTATTACGTTAAATGGGATAAGACACACGATACGGAGACGCTTTTCATCTGTCGATGGGTCGATTCAGACGAATTTCAATATGTTATTTTTACCGGCTACCAATATGCGGTTATATTCCTATGCGCGTATTTTCTGCTGTATTATCTTCTTTACATATCTTAACCTCAAGTATGAAACGGCAAGAGAAAAAATGGTAAAAGTACAACACATAGGAATGTTTCATTTCCTGTATATTGTTTGATTAAATTTTATCAATACAAACATGATAAAATGGACATTAAAGATAATAAAAGAAATTTTGATAGATGAAAGAAACAGTGACTTAAGAAAACATGGTATGCTTAATCGTTCAGATATCACTAAATCAGTGAAATTTACATTAAACTTTTAATTGGAATTCTGCATAACTCTTTCAGGTATTCTCCTTTTTATATAAAATGTTTTTACCATTGCAAAAAAATTAGTACTACAGATTCTTTATTTACTGGCGAATAATTATTAACGCTAAATGGCTCTTTAATATAATGTCAAATCGCAAATAAGGTTTGAGGTGATTTTATTCTGCGCGTGGCGTTTCTTTCAAAATTACGTAATAAACTAGAGGTACTGTGAGCAATGAGCTCCCTAAATGATAACTCCATCCTCCCATATCGTTATAATGGCAAAGTCCCTGCTTTGCTGTGGCTGGGAAACTCAAAATATGTGTCATATCAAAAAGTAAAATAGGAGGTGCACAATGGCAATATGTAATAAATATTCTGTGGAAGTTTCATTAAATTTCACCAAGTGGTATAAGAGGAGTTGCGGATAAGAGATGAGTACCCCAAAGCGAAACAGACAGAAGGACGGATAGGCGTACAGACAGACGGACGGACATACCGATTACAGTATACCCTTTTCAAGCGGGGGGTGTAATAATTCCTCGCGTATATTTAGGAATCTTCAGTATATTTTTTTTTTCATAGTATCACTATGTTAAAGGTCACCTAAAAATTATTATTGTTGTCACTATTTAATGTCTATGATACGCTTTACCTTCAATCTATTTGAGGAGTATAAATGTTTAAGCATGTAGTATTAGATATGGCTCCATTAATTTATGGTTGGGTATTTTTGCTTAAAAATGAAATTTAAATCTTACTGCATGAACTTGAAAACAAAAAAATCAATCATACCTTGACATATATTTGCATACGCACATCTCTTCATGTTATTGTAGAACATTTGAAATCAAAAACAAATGCAAAAATATAAATATGCTTTTTAAAGAATATTTCACACTATTCATACATATACAGATATTTTGAACATTCAATCGTTTGCTGTTCTTGCGACAATCTAACATGCCATAACATAATTATCTTTAAGCGCGATGACGCATCTTAAGAAATCAGTCGCTATCAATAAAAGTCAAGTATTTAAGTGTTAACGATAACCATGAACTTTTATAAAAACATGTTCAAACTTAATGTAGACACGCACCAAACTATCACGGAATTAAGCCACAGAACTTTTTGCAATGATCCTTTAATTATTTGTTTTGCACTTTCATTGCAATTCGATAAGCCAGGTGGGGGAATCATAAATAAAATATTTGTAATTTTAGAATTCGAACGGGTTCTTTATGACCAAAAAATATAATGTGAAATCAAATATTTCAATGATATATAAATGTAAATTCCGATGCTGACAGTGACAAGTCTCGATAATTTGTGTCCTTGAAAATCTTTCTGAAAGCCTTTTTAAGATACGAGGGCTGTTCGGAAATTATTGAGACATTGTGTATATTTTGCTTTTTAATGAACGTCTTTCGATAAAAACTTGCATATACGTTTGACACACACTAAAAATTGATACAAGCAAGAGATATTTTACAAATATTTAATATTTTCTTTAATATATTTATATATTTATTAGCTTTGCACCTAGGAAATATTGATACTTAGAAGTGCCTGACGCCGTGACGTCAGGCAACAATGTCGAAGAACATATCTATACTGAGCACCAATTAATAAAATAATTTGCATGTACTCTAGAAAAATCGAGAATAAATAACGAACATGCTGAAGAAGAGAAACATGAAGTGGTGTACAAATGGCGTAGGAGGTTGTGAATGTATGATATCAGTGTTGGTATCAGTCGAAAAGATCTGTATGAAATCAAACTATCCGTAAAATTCGGTCTGATTAAAATATCTGAAAACATATTGAATCATGGAATAAAAATTATGAATGGAAGCTATAATCCGCTAATTATAATCAACAGTAAAATCAATTTGAACGTGCGAGTAACAACGTACTCGTTTAATTCGATATTGTATTTTTCTAAACTACATTTATAATACAATACCTTGCATTTGGCAGTTTCGTCTTTATGTTCGTATTGGCCGCAACGGAAAACTATCTGGAAAAATGTAGTTTCTTATTAATGTTTTTTAACAAGATAAAACAAGACCAAAAATTATCTTGAAATAAGATAAGACTGTTGTTAAAATTATTTACATATTAAAACATTGAAAATTCCTGAAGTATTGGGTATTTTTAATTTTTATCTGTTAAATGATAAACAACAGATCTGATATGATCTCAAGTGTTTGATTTTATAGTTAACCTTTGCAGTGCTATTATTTGACAAATACTTAAGAAAGCATTTCAGGACGAATTAAAAACTCGTGTCTTACGTAAAACGCATGATGTATCAGTGCTATTTAGGTACATTTTTACGGAAAAAAAATGTCACGACCTGTTGAAACGTACATTTTCATTAAATGATATTATTATATTGCGTTAGCATATTGCTACATGTACTTGTATCCCGAATCGTTTATCTTACAGAAGATTTGGATTAATTACGTGGACTCTGATTTCCACGCAGATAATATTATTATAAGCGAGGTTAAACAGGATGTCATACGCATGCGTCAGGTTACGCATGTGCGAGAGAAGAAGAGAGGCCTCTAAGACAACTTGCTCGTATAATAAAAACTTTTGCCGTACAACAGTCCGGATAAACGGAACTGAGTAAGCAGTTTGCATACATTCCTTGAGCAATAACTATTCTATCAGTTATGTAGGCCTTTCAACTAATTTTTCAACTTGCACATATGAAAAAAAAAAAACATTGCATAGACAGGTTTATAGGTACATGATAATATCAAAAAATATAATAACTTATGCATACTTTTAATTAAATCATTATAATATTTAATATTTTATAATTGGCTTTTACGATGTTGTGTTTTAAGGACAGGTAACTCAGGTGTGAAAAATGACAAACTAAGTGCCGAATTATGAGTTATCGTTTATAGGAATGACATAAAGGCTGCTTCGGCATTGGTATTGTTATGCACACAAAAGGGTTCCTTACATCGTTTTGTACACAAAAGTGTTGACCAAAAGAAGTAGAACGCCTACACTCTACCTGAAAGAACAGGGTCGAATGAATGGAAAACAGACTATATTCAATATTTTTAAATCTCTTTGACGACTGTAGAAAATATTATTTCATGTTTTTTGTGTTCGCGCTTTTTCGCTTCCTATATAAAAAAATTGTATTTTTACAAGTAAATGCAACAATTGATTATGTTACTAAGCACGAAGGGGAACGACCGAGTATAAAAATCTAATCAGGTTAGAACTAAGAAGGAGGGTAGATTTCACTTTTTATTTTAATTAAAAATTTTAAATACATGATGTTAAACGGTGTCCGCAAACACACAGCAAATAAGTTTAGCATTGGAGCTAAATTTTAAAACCACTGGATTCTACTGACAGCAGGAAATGCTAAAAACTGACTTGCATGTAAACAGTAAGATACCTCGGGCTTGCTTTAAACAAGTTTCAGCAGTGACGCGGGTATGTTAAGGCAGCACATGTATTAGATTTCGGCGAATTAAGGTCACACGACACGTTCCTAAAAAATTTATAATTTTTCTTAAGAGATTGTCATTGAAGAATAGGTACTTAAACAAGATCCCTCGCAAAAAATAAGGGTACCTTACCAGCCATTTAGACAAGATACCAAAGGTTCATATTTCTTATATAACCCTTATGGAGAATCCTCTGAACGGCCTATCTCACCATTTTTTGGTGTACCTATATTTTAAAACATTTTGAAAAATAATGTAGAAATCAGAAGAGAATGCCAAATATGAATATTTTTTTTATCTTATTCCAAGAGATACAAAAATTATTATTAAGGAACGTGTCGTCTGACCTTAACACTTTTTTTAATTACATGTAACACTAATAAATCGGAACAGTCATGAATAAAACTTTTACTATCATTATGCATTCTATAGACGTCAATGAGACATATACTACAATAGGCACTATATACACCACGACGTCTCCACGTGACGTCTATTTAATATAAAAAATATAAAAAATGCCTTAATAAAAAAAGTGAAAAGTTCAACACTACCCCGGGGATAATTAATTTCAATTTGTATTCATAGTTATGTAAAAACATGTACCATGAAAAGCGCTGCTAGAATCCTACTGTCCTATCACAGAAATAATTATTCAACACTTTCGGAGAAAACCTTCCAGAAATTTTTACATTTTCTTCATATTATCGAAAAAAATGCATCAATTCCCGTAAACCATACGATTCTAGCAGCACTTTCCAAAAACAATATAATAAGAACTTTAGACAGAAACAAAAATTAAGTTTTAAAGTATGCGGCGTAGTGTTGAACTTTTGCATCTTTTTTGTTACGAACGACAGAGGAAAGGCTGATCGGCAAGTAAACACCCTTTCTGCTTTTATTTTACGAAGAAACTGTAGAGTTATATTAGCATATCTTATTCATAAGCTTTATTCCCACATGAATCACACATGATACTCATTCTAAATGCTTTTAAACTCCGATTTCTTGTGTTTGATTACATGAATTCTCGTTTCGTTTCACTTTCACTCTGCTACTGCATTATCAACAGTTATGACGTCACGGGTTTGGTATTTAACCCCTGTGATAACTACAGAGACCCTAAAAGGACAAAATTCCGTTTATATTATGCCTCTGTATATTTTGATCCAATTTTACGATTTCAAATCAATCTTTGATATCAATTTCAAGAAATTGTTATCTCTAAAACTTCACGTCATATAGCTTATTATAACGGCATATCATACAGGCAAGTAGAATTTTTGGTTGTAACCTTAACATACCCGCGGAGTTATTATTCATAAAAGCGAACCCTAGCGGCACTTGAAAGGCCTAAGTTATGCAGACACTGACGTATATGTCTTTAATACAATAAATAGAATAGATTTTAGAAAAAAATGTTGTTTCATATGAACACAAAAATTGGTCCATTAATTAAATGGAACAATCGTTATTCATGGCAATTTCAATAGTTTGTTGGAGAAAATTGTCTCCACCACAAAACAGATATTGTCAATCAAAAACTCAAGCATCTTCTTGACGTCAACTTCAATGTACTTCTCTGTGTTCATGTACAATGATTTTAATTAAATTATTTTGCAAATGACCAAAGATAGAATTCACGAAAATGAAAACCTATGGAATATTTCTGAATAAAATTTAAAAATGTATTAAAACAAAAAATATTTGCTATCTTAAAATCGACAAGTGACAAACAACATGTTCAATGGATGTGTATTATTGATACAAAATAATATGGATCGATTTTCTACTAATTATATGCCTAATGAATGATGGTGATTGAATGTAAATCTTAGGGTGAAGAACGGGCGACATTTTTTTTACCATTTAAACAAAGAATATACTAATATCATGATCATTAAAATTTTAGCTGAATGTATCATTATAAGGGAACAAACTGGAGACATTTAAATGCAAAAATAATGATATTGATATTTGTACAATAAAATTTTTAGAAAGTTCTTGAAATGATTTGGTGCAAACTACACAATTCTAACCCACACATACAAGGTCATAAAAGTTGGAAGAAAAATCAATGTTACCCTTAAAATTTCTTCCTAGAAGCAACATAAATTGGAAGTTTTTGAATTAGATATTACATAAAAGAGTTAAGGATAGATCTTTAAGTGCGGATAAATGTCATTGATTATTTTGCCCAAGAGCATAAATAAAATAATCATGGGAATACGTTGATTAAAGGTGATGCAATGTTACGGTCGGTTGCTAAAAAGACAAAACGTTGTTGGTTAAATTGTCAATAGGGTGTATTTTTATATTTAGAGCTATGAAGAAAGGAAACTTTGTATAGTTTAAATTGTCATTTCGTAATCTATGGTCGAGATGATTTAACTAAATTACCCCTCAGAACTAAATAAAATTAATTGATAAAAATTGATAAAACAATGGCAATTAAGAAAAGTTACGCGAATTGGTAGATTAACAGTGATTAAATACTTGATTATACCAAAGATGATTCATTTGATATTGATGATTCCAAACCCAAATAAGGAACTTTTCAATGAATTTGAGAAAGACCTTACTATTTTCTATGGGGAAGCAAAATTCATAAGGTTTATAAAAAATGTTATAATCCAAGACTATAGAAATGGGGCTTTAAAATGATTGATTATATGGATTTCTTATGTGCATTAAAATCAACTTGGATCCGACGACCGATTTACTCAGATAGACAGATACAAAATGGTTATTTTTTTTTAATCAGAATCAGAGATGAAAATTGAAACTCTGTGGGTAAGAGGTTTAGATTTTAACTGTTTATATGTGTAATAAAATAAGTAACAAATTTTGGAAAGAGATTTCCTTAATTTGGTAAAAATCATTGACAGCGGTGGTAGTCAAAATATATGTAATATTCAAATTCTTCATGAATATAGTTTAACCCAAGAATTAAAATGAACAATTCATCTATATTTTTGAAAAAAGTTTTGGATGTAGTCTTTGTTTTTATCTGTCTGACCTTGAAGGAAAATTATAAGCCTTGATGAGTACCTCAGTGATCTAAATGTACAAACTAATCTAATATTTCGTCCTTTATTGTTACATACTGATGTCGTAAACAAGGTATGCCAAAAGTAGCTTTTTTCCTCACTATAGAATGAGCGACAGAGTGACACCTCACACTTAACGCATACAGAGGTCAGCGACATTGGGTGCTGCGAGCACCTGCATATTTTGACGCCAAATGTATAATTTGAAAAACTGATGTACTGAAGTTAGGGAGGAAGACAACAGAGGTACCATTTGTATTTTTCAATGACATTTAATCAATTAAATGTATGTTAATTGCACCATTCTCCCTCTTTATAGCGCAATTCGTATTTAACTATAAAATTTTATTAACATTTTATTACCGCTGCTTCGCTTAAGCTGAAAATGACAATTGTATGTTTAAAATGTTTTTTCCTTCAGGAAACATGTACTAATCTAATTCAAACTGATAATATTTTCAAATAGAAAACTATTTGGTCTAAGTTCAGGCATTTCCTTATGGACAAAAACCTAAATCATTGCCTCACATTGTGCATCAGAGAATATGTCGCCTACGAGACAAGTCTTTGTAATAATAAAGCATAAATAATATTCCCGAAACATATAAAAATACAAAACCTTCAGCAAGCCTCAACGTGGAGTGTCAAAATATGCAGTGAGTGTAGTCACATGTACTTGTATTATTTTTCTGCGTACGACAACATGTACAATGGACAAGCATTATGTACCACCACACATGCACATGTATTTCATTTCACTGAAGTGTTGAAGTGCTAATCCAAGACTTATTGGTTCTAAATATTAAATGTGACCATGATCTTATTGAATATATCAAAATTTCCATGAACTCCGAAGGATATCCTTAGTAATCAAGATTTTTCTCACTGGTTCAATTAACGTCAATATCACACCAATAAATCCAAATAAAAGAAGCTAATTTAAATGAAATAAAGAGCAGATAGATCAGTTGTCAGGTGAGCGTGGACTTTCAGTAAAGCTTGGCAATCTCGGCGCAACGTAATATGCGTATCTCAATGACGAACATATTCTCATTGGTTAAAAAATTAATAACATCAAGAACTTTAAATTGTTGACAAACGCCTCTATGTCGCACGAAAACTTTTAATCAGCTATTTGCTACACTATTTGACATTTGGCCGAATTTCTACCCTTATATATTTCAACAGTGAAGGAAATCTGTGTAAATTTCAGAAGCTAATCATGTAACGTCGAGAATGCAATGTCCTTCTGAAAGTCCAAGCTTAATTTGGAATTGTCGTATTTCTACAGATCAAAAACGGACTTCTATTTTTCCCCAGAATTTTTGGTTGAAAATTAAGAAAAAGAGACAAACAGGGGCAGCGCAAACCAAAGCCGAGCATTCTCTGTCAAAGAGCACATCTATAAATCAAGACAGCCTTTGACATCGATTCCTATGCAAATTACATCACTTCCATTTCCCATAAGAACGAAAACACACATACGCGTGTTACAACATCACACCACCTCCGATGCAGTGGAATAACAAGTTACTTTGTTCTTAGGAAGGTTTGTAGATAAAACTTAAACGTTTAATCTTTATCGTCATTATTTAGATCTCTTACATAATTAACCACAACAACCAGTTTTTCATTGGTTTAAGATACATTGACGATACGCAGTGCACAACTGACATGACTGTTGGAACAAGGTAATTATTTATAATATGTTTTCATCATTGGTACATATTCAAGCGAAATACAAGATTTGTTAAGAGATTAAGACTTAAAGTTACTATTCATGCAACTAAATATTTTTATTGACTATCTTGTATAACGTTAGCTTTTGAAAAGTATCTTAAGGTGTTCAAAATAATTGAGTAACGAATAGAGTAAATACCTGTTGAGGTTGAATAAGATTCCCCTGTTACATGGTGACAATTTGTACAGTCTGAGGGACATTTTTTGTCACAATCCTCCCCATAAAACCCTATATGACACTGTTTGGAGCAGTTGATGCCCCCATGTAACCTGGCTTGCATTCTACAAAATACAAACTTTTTGATCAGTTGCAATATTAATACAAAAAAAATACAACCATCATCAGAATGCACTGAGAAGTTTGTAAATAAAATTCATTTTACACACATGTTTATACTGATTGTATTAAATTTTAATGATTCGTGGATTTTGAATGAAAAATGAAAAAGAAAGTGATATCTTAGTTCATTTTTCATTTTAAATTAAAAAAAGAAAACTTATAAATATTAATATTTTGTACATTTTTATACCTGCACTTTCTAAAGAAAGTTCGGGTATATTGTTGTTACTCATGTCCGTCCGTCCGTCCGTCTGTCACACTTTTCTTCCCTGAACTCCTCCTACATTTTACACAGTAGCTTAATCATCTTTTGGGAGATGGTTGGTGGTGTCATGTAGATGTGCAGTAAAGTTTCGGAACTTTGATTTTGCTCAGGGGGGTCAAATGGGGGTCGAAAAATGACGTTTTTTATGCAAAAAGTCCCGTCTTCCCTGAACTCCTTCTTCATTTTACTCAGCAGCCTAATCACTTTTTGGGGGATGATTGGTGGTGTCATGTAGATGTGCAGTAAGGTTTCGGAATTTTGATTTTGCCCCGGGGGTCAAATGAGGGTCGAAAAATGACGTTTTTTATGCAAAAAGTCCCGTCTTCCCTGAACTCCTTCTACATTTTACTCAGCAGCCTAATCAGCTTTTGGAGGATGATTGGTGGTGTCATGTAGATGTGCAGTAAGGTTTCGGAATTTTAATTTTGCCCTGGGGGGTCAAATGGGGGTCAAAAAATGAAGTTTTTTATGCAAAAAGCCCCATCTTCCCTGAACTCCTCTTACATTTTATTCAGCAGCCTAATCACCTTTTGGGAGATGGTTGGTGGTGTCATGTAGATGTGCAGTAAGGTTTTGGAATTTTGATTTTGCCCCGGGGGGTCAAATGGGGGTCGAAAAATGACGTTTTTTTTATGCAAAAAGCCCCGTCTTCCCTTAACTCATTCTACATTTTACACAGTAGCCTAATCATCTTTTGGGAGATGGTTGGTGGTGTCTGGTAGATGTGCAGTAAGGTTTCGGAATTTAGATTTTGCCCCGGGGGGTCAAATGGGGGTCGAAAAATGACGTTTTTATGCAAAAAGCCCCGTCTTCCCTGAACTTCTCTTACATTTTACTCAGCAGCCTAATCATCTTTTGGGAGTGGTTGGTGGGGTCATGTAGATGTGGAGTAAGGTTTCGGATTTTTGATTTTGCCCCGGGGGGTCAAATGGGGGTTGAAAAATGATGTTTTTTATGCAAAAAGCCCCGTCTTCCCTGAAATCCTCTTACATTTTACTCAGCAGCCTAATCACCTTTTGGGAGATGGTTGGTGGTGTCATGTAGATGTGCAGTAAGGTTTCGGAATTTTGATTTTGCCCCAGGGGGTCAAATGGGGGTCAAAAAATGACGTTTTTTATGCAAAAAGCCCCGTCTTCCCTGAACTTCTCCTACATTTTACACAGTAGCCTAATCATCTTTTGGGAGATGGTTGGTGGTATTTTGTAGATGTGCAGTAAGGTTTCGTAATTATACCCGCACTTTCTAAAGAAAGTTTGGGTATATTGTTGTTACTCATGTCCGTCCGTCCGTCCGTCCGTCTGTCACACTTTTCTTCCCTGAACTCCTCCTACATTTTTCACAGTAGCTTAATCATCTTTTGGGAGATGGTTGGGGGTGTCATGTAGATGTGCAGTAAAGTTTTGGAATTTTGATTTTGCCCCGGGGGATCAAATGGGGGTCGAAAAATGACTTTTTTTTTTATGCTAAAAGCCTCGTCTTCCCTGAACTCCTTCTACATTTTACTCAGCAGCCTAATCATCTTTTGGGAGATGGTTGGTGGTGTCATGTACATGTGCAGTAAGGTTTCGGAATTTTGATTTTGCCCTGGGGGATCAAATGGGGGTCGAAAAATGACGTTTTTTATACAAAAAGCCCCTTCTTCCCTGAACTCCTTCTACATTTTACTCAGCAGCCTAATCATCTTTTGAGAGATGGTTGGTGGTGTCATGTAGATGTGCAGTAAGGTTTCGGAATTTTGATTTTGCCCCGGGGGATCAAATGGGGGTCGAAAAATGACTTTTTTTTATGCTAAAAGCCCCGTCTTCCCTGAACTCCTTCTTTATTTTACTCAGCAGCCTAATCATCTATTGGGAGATGGTTGGTGTTGTCATGTAGATGTGCAGTAAGGTTTCTGTATTTTGATTTTGCCCCGGGGGTTCAAATGGGGGTAGAAAAATGACGTTTTTTATGTAAAAAGCACCGTCTTCCCTGGACTCCTCTTACATTTGACTAAGTAGCCTAATCGTCTTTTAAGAGATGTTTGGTGGTGTCATGTAGATATGCAGTAAGGTTTCGGAATTTTGATTTTGCCCCGGGGGTCAAATGGGGGTCGAAAAATGATGTTTTTTATGTAAAAAGCACCGTCTTCCCTGAACTCCTTCTACATTTTACTCAGCAGCCTAATCATCTTTTGAAAGATGGTTGGTGGTTTCATGTAGATGTGCAGTAAGGTTTTGGAATTTTGAATTTGCCCCGGGGGATCAAATGGGGGTCGAAAAATGACGTTTTTTATGCTAAAAGCACCATCTTCCCTGAACTCCTTCTACATTTTACTCAGCAGCCTAATCATCTTTTGGGAGTTGGTTGGTGGTGTCATGTAGATGTGTAGTAAGGTTTCGGAATTTTGAATTTGCCCCGGGGGGTCAAATGAGGGTCGAAAATTGATGTTTTTTTATGCAAAAAGCCCCGTCTTCCCTAAACTCCTCTTACATTTTACTCAGTAGCCTAATCATCTTTTAAGAGATGGTTGGGGGTGTCATGTAGATGTGCAGTAAGGTTTCGGAATTTTGAATTTGCCCCGGGGGGTCAAATGGGGGTCGAAGAATGATGTTTTTTATGCAAAAAGCCCCGTCTTCCTGAACTCCATCTATATTTTACTCAGCAGCCTAATCATCTTTTAAGAGATGGTTGGTGGGGTCATGTAGATGTGCAGTAAGGTTTCGGAATTTTCATTTTGCCGGGGGGGGGGGGGGGTCAAATCGGGGTAGAATTTTTTTTTTTCTTTTTACATATATTTGATATGTTTAATCACCCTGCTTTCAAGAACTTCCCTAATATCTAATTCTTATGCTGCAATAGCTTTAAACCATGATCATTAAGAAAATGATTGGTTTGTTTTGCGTATGTGTAAAATGGTTTCAAAATTTGAATTTTCATGTGGATGGCAAAAAGGGGCAGGAAAAATATGGCCCCTCCCTAACCCTGGGGGTCATGATTTGTACAAACTTGAATCTACACCTCTTGAGAATATTTCCATATTAATCATGCTCTTGGTGTTCTTGAAAAGAAGAATTTTGAAGATGTGTTTCCGTTTATTCCTAAATAAAACTTTGATCCCTAATTGTGGCCTGACCCTAGCTTTTGAGGTGGTGATTTGAAAAACTAGAAATATGTCTATAGGACATGAATGTCCCGCCAGATATCTATTACTAATGGTACATGAAAATTTGTATTAGTGTATAAAGTTTGATGAAAATGTCTTAAACAGTTTTTTTCAGAATTGAAACTTAAATATAAATAAATTGGATATAGATAATAAATTTTCATCAAATTATGTATAAGTGCTTGCTAAACATAAAAATGTCTTAAATTATTTCTTTAAAACTAAGCAAAATACAAATTAAAGAGGAGGGAGGTCAAGGTCACAGGAATGTGCAAGATGAAGTTTTTGATGCAGCTGAATAGCTCTCATTAATACATATCAGCATATTATGTTTGATAAAAATATCTTGAATGATTTAATGAAACTGAGCTTAACACTTTTTTTAAGAAAAGAGAGGTCAAAGGAAAGGTTGGGGTCAAAATGTTGTTCTATTTGAAAAGCTTACATCAGTGTGAATTTACTATTAGCATATGAAGTTTGATAAAAATATAATTAATGGTTTATTCAAAACTTAGATAAACACAAATTTTAAAAAGTGAGGTCAAGGTCAAAAGAAAATTCAAGGTCAAAATAAGTTAATGCAATAATAGCTCCCATCAGTATGTATTAGCATATGAAGTTTGATAAACATATCTTGAATTGTTTATTCAAAACTGATCTAGACTAAGACATTAATTTTAGAAAAGTGAGGTCAAGGTCACAGGAAATGTCAAGGTAAAAAAAAAGAGTGAAGCATTGTGAAGCTTACATCAGTACGCATCATCATGTGAAGTTTCATTACACAACTTGAATCATTATGGTTTCTTTAAAATAAAGCTAAACACTAATTTTAAGAAAAGTTAAGTAAAGGTCAAAGGAAAGTCAAGGTCAAAAAATATTACTGCAGTTGGATAGTTTACATCAGTATATGCATCAACATATGAACTTTGATAAAAATATCTAGAAAGTTTCTTTGAGCTCGATGGAAAGACAGATGGAAGGGTGGAGGACGGACATGACAAAAACTATACATGTATTCCTAATCATGGCGTAGCATAAAAAAACTTTGAATCTACATTATATGAGGATGTTTTCATATCAAGATTATACAAGCAAATTCAAAGAATTGTGGTCCTCTGCTTTCTGTGTTTAAGTGAATGGGTTGCCATAATTTATGGCAGATTATGTGTCAAATATGCACCCCTATCATATGTCACTTTATGAAAATTAGGTCAAAGGGGGAAAATCATTGCATGCTCGAAATATTTTGTTGCAGGTAAAGTACATGTCAAATATGAAAGGCCCATCTCTTTTCAATCAAAAGTTATATATATATATATATATAAATATATGATATAATATTTTTGAAAAGTAGGTTAAACTTCTAGGTCAAAGTCACAGAGTCAAAAGTCATGATATATTTAGAAAAGTCTTTTCACATGCAATATACATGTATTATTTAAATGCCATATCTTTTCTCTTTCAAAATGATCAATTTAAAATGTTATTTTTTGGAAAGTAGGTAAAATTTTAAGGTCAAGGTCTCACTGGGGTTAAAAAATCATAGTACATTTATAAAGTTTGGTGGTAATGTACATGTGAAATATGAAAGCCTTATCTCTTATTATTCAAAAGTTATGACTAAGGTTAAATTTATTGTGACAGATGCACATACTGTCAAAGATGGCCAGACTGACAGACAAATAAGATTTAATGTTCCCTCCCTTTCCCCAAAAACCGGGGACAATAATGCCCTTGCTGTTCTTGAGAAGAAGATTTATGATGGAAAAAATCCCCTGCATATTTCTTAACGCAAATCAATATTGTGTTTTTATGTCATTTAATTGTTTGTTTGTTGTTAACACCCTCTCAGGAATTTTTCACTCAAATGGAGACACTACCATTTGAAAAATAATGAGGACAAGTCAGATTTGAAGTCAACATTCATTTTAGGAGTTTTCAACCATTAAGACGTAAAGAGACATGAACTCGATCCTTCCCCTCACCCCTTCCCAGACCCCTGTTTATTCATGACATGTGCAAACTACTACTTGTTTTTCCATTTTAAAAAAAAATGTTAGATAGCCTATATACAAATACTTTATTGTTGTCCATCTCTTTGAATGATTTTCATTCCTAATTCTAGGAGGATAGGTTGATGAATAAAATGTCAAGCAATCTTATCATTGATGCACTTTTATTTAATTTAATGCAGTCATATTGTGAACATTTCCAGTTTTAATCATTAGGAGAGTGATGATGACCTCCAGGGGGTTCAAAACCTTTATACCATTAAATTTACATAACATCATAACACAAAAAGCAAAATTATGTATAGTCAATAGAAAAAGTTTCCTACTATTTAGGAGTCACATGATCATTTGTCATTACTGTTTACAGGGACAGGGAGTGGATTGGGAGATCCCCCCCCCCCCGAATTTGCAGGACTATAATATATACTGAAGCAAATAAAAAAGACTTTGGATGCCCTCCACCCTAGAAAACAGACACCACCATAACTTCTCCTTTTATTTGCTTCTCAGGAAATTCTGGTCTGGAAATCCCCCTCCCTCCCAGAAAAAACATTCTGTATCTTGTTACTGAATGTAACGTCGATAACGGGCGATAACTCTTCAGAATGTGAAATTCGTCTTATTGCAGCATCGGATGACCTTTGATCCTTTAAACTTTAACCTAACCAGTTGCATTTCAGACTATTTTACCCAAATCTATACCAAAACTTGTACTTACCGACTGCCATAGGTCCCGTCAACTTGAAATATAATCCAATTAAAACACAAAATAACTCCTACTGACATACATGCAATGATGTGTACACAACACTAGTACTGCACGATGCAGCGCTATCTAAAAACGATAATGGTAAAACTAGTACTTAAGTTGGGTACGTGACGCAAGCCCAATGTGATGCAGGTCTTCAGATACATTTATAGTATAAGAACAAATTTAAAATTATTATTTACAAAAGATGTTTTATCTTAACTTTGCCATCTAGGCCTATTTCCAAAAACAGGAAAATAGGGTGTGTGTGTGTGTGTGTGTGTGTGTGTGTGTGTGTGTGTGTGTGTGTGTGGGTGTGTGTGTGTGTGTGTGAGAGTGTGTGTGTGTGTGTTGATGGCAGAGGGGTGGGGGGTTAACTAAATTGATTGGGTATATGGCAGCTTTCAAGGTGTTTCTGCCTAATCAAATATAAAAAAGTTTGTACATTTTGAAAAAAATCATCAAAAACGCTTTACACTAATTTGAATAATATCATTTGTTGTTGATCTATATGAGAAAATAGGTTTAAAAAGTTTCAATTATGGGCAAAAAATTTATGTCCCCTCCCCCCCCCCCCCTTTATCAAACCTAATTTACATCATTAATTAAATTCTGTTGTTTAATTTCAGACTGGTAATGAATTACAAATATGAAATACCTATAAGATCGAGGCCCATGGATCACATGGTCACTTGAGAATATTATGCTCAATTTGATGAATGCATGGAGGCCCTATAATGTAAATTATTGAATTATATTGACTTTTTCATTGGTAAAGCCAAATTTAAAAGAGTGTGCATTTAGAGGCAAACACCTTACTGCGGGTATTACTGTCTCATGACAGCATCTAGTTTTGATTTTTTCCCCGGGGGTCAAATGGGGGTGGAAAAATGACGTTTTTTGTGCAAAAAGTCCTGTCTTTCCTGAAGTCCTCCTTAATGTTACTCAGAAGCCTAATCATCTTTTAGGAGAGTTAAATATTTTGAAAATTATGTAAAACATCAACGTCAAGGGGTAAAAAAGCATCGCATGCTGGGAAACACCTTGAATTCTTATGAGTAATTAATGTACATGTCAAATGTGAGAGTCATATCTCATCTCAATCAAACGTTATAAGCAAATGCAACATTTTTGAAAAGTAGGTTAGACTTCAAGGTCAAGGTCACAGAGTAAAAGTCATGATTCATTTGGAAAGATCTTATCACAGGTAATAATATACATGCATTATAATATGAATGCCCTAACTTTTCTCTTTCAAAATGATGAATTTATAATAATTTAATTTTTTTGCAAGTAGGTCAAACTTCTAGGTCATATGTAAAAAAAAAACCATGCCATTCTCACAGGTAAATACTAATACATAAGTTTAATATGAATGCCTTGTCTCTTCTCATTCAGTAGATATGACCGTGATGGCCAAGGTGAAATTTATCGAGACAGATGGACAGTCTGACATACAAATGTACATATTTTTATATGAATTGGGTAAAATTGGCCCAGTGGTTCTAGAGAAGTTAAAAATGTAAAATGTTTTCAGACAAACAGATGGACGACACGTCACGACAGACGTTATATGATAAGGAAACCAGAAAAGCTCAAATGAGTGTTTTGAAAGGGTTACAATATGGTTGCAGTATTTGAAAAGCTGTTTTTTTCATGCAGAGATATGCATGACCAACATATTCATGTTTTATATTTTCTTTAGTAATTTGTTTGTTTGTTGTGAATACATCTCTCTCGGGAATTTTTCCCTCATATGGAGACAGCACCAAATAATAATGAAGACAAGATGTGTTTGTGAAACACTGATGTCCCTGTATGGAAGCCTATGGCGAAGGTTGAAGTTTCTCAAATATATGTCAAACTCAAAGGTCAAGGTCAAAGGGTTCAAATTGTTGATATCAGAAGAAAGTCTTGTCACGAGGAATGCACATGTGAAATAAGTAATCCCTAGTACTTCCTATTGAAAAGTTAATTGCCAAGGTTAATTTTTTTTAAGTGGTTCAAACTCTAGGGTCAAGGTCAAACATATCTAAACCTGTTGACAGTTCACAATGAATACAGTACATGTTAAGCATGAAAGCCCTAGCACCTACTGATCAAAATTTAAGCCAAGTTCAAGGTTTGGTATTTTTCTTGTAAAAATGTGTATCCTAGGTCAAGCGATCAGAGGTAAAAATTAATGGTACCCAAATAAAAGGTCTTAATTGTCACAAGAAATAAACCTATAAAATGTGAAAGCCAGTTGTATAGCCCATCCCACTTAAAACTTATTTTAAAGTTTATAATTTCTTCAGACAAATAGACAGACATAATATAAACACAAGAAACAAAATATGTATAATTTATCCAAAAAAAAAAAAAAAAAAAAATGGAAAAAAATATACTATTTCAGGGACAGGGAGTGGGTAGGGAGATTGGAACCCCCCCCCCCCTGGAATTTGCTTTGTTATTTAAACAAGACTATATCCTGGCGTTACCGGTTTTCGATAGTGTAAAACTTTAGCTAAAAATTTAATCTAGGCATTAATGTTTTTCTCACCTCAATTATTTATGTATTATTAGTCAACAATACATAAATTTATCCAGACATTTATTTGTACTGAAGCAAATAAAAAATGACTTTGGACATCCTCCCCCTAACTTAGAAAACATTGACCCCACTATCATTGTTTTTATTTTGTTTATTTGTTTTCAGTTTTTTTTTCACCTGCTTGTCAGGAAATTCTGGGCTGGAATTTTTTGACTGAGATGTGAACCCACCTCCCTACTCCCGAAAAAAAATTCTGGATCCGCACCAGTATTGGCAGTAACTGAATGTCACATCGACAACGGGAGATAACTTCACAATATGAAATTCGTGTAGTGTGGCATGCGATGATCTTTGACCCTTTTTGAACTTTAACCTAATCGTTTGGGTTTATTTTAACCCCCCCCCCCCACTATACTTAAACTTGTACTTACCGACCTCCATAGGTCTTGTCAACTTCATGAAATATATAATCCAATTATAACACAAAATGAATATTAATAGCCATTCTCTGTAACCACTTGAACTTTGTTGCCACGCATGGTCACCGATTTTGATGAAACTTCACCCATGCGTAGTACTTGACACCAGAAACAAATGTCAAACAAAACTTCGTTGCTAAGTATCTCGGTTGCTATGGCAACAGCCGGAAAAGTTTGAAAAATCGAGATTTTCAGCCACTTTAAATCTTGACTGTGGCTTAATAAAAACTAGAAAAAGCAAACAAACTATTCTCACAAAAACATGACACATTGATGTCACTTATACTATAAAGAAACTGTTTAGAATATATCTCTAAGTAAGTGGTAACCAAGGGTACATTTGAAATACATTTAAAATGCTTAAATATGCTGAAAAACACTCCGTATTCACTAATGGTAGGTGTTACATGCTCAAACTCAATCAACGACTTAAGAAAACAATGAAAATGTTTGACCTTAAGTATATAAGTGTAAGCAATATTATTCTATAAATAACTTTTATGGTTGCCATGGTAACACAGTGTAACCATCCAAAACCAGTAACTAAGATTGGGTTAAT
>NW_026918272.1:0-14395 GCF_032062105.1 Saccostrea cuccullata
TACTATGTACAGAAGTAAATATAGATACATGAATATATTTATTGATATTTTATCAAACATTAATTGAAATGTCTTTTCATTGTGAATTACAGCAAATAATATTATATATAGCATAAAATAATATTGCGGGTCATAGAATTAATAAGTGAGAGCATTGTGCGATGTATATAGTTTATCCCACAATGATCTATATATATGAATGTTTTGACCCACAATTATATACAATATTTATAATATTAACTCAAAAATTATATTATATATTACATAAGGACCATATATAACGCCTAAATCATGATATGGCATATCTATGCAATGTAGAAATGCGAGATCCCACAAACCAGCTTAGAAGCTCGGTGCCCACAAACAACCTCATATACCTATATATATATATATATATATATATATATATATATATATATAGTGCGACAGAATTTTTAGAATAAGATAGGAAGATGGAAATATAGAAGACTTAGAAGATAAAACTGTTAGGGATAGATAAAGTTACTCACTTACTTGGACTATTACTTAATATTTCTTGGATTTATATGTACATGTGATTGTTTTACTTGGATTTTATTTTTTGTGAATTATTTTTCCTGAATGTTTCTATCATATTTGTGATGTGCTGTGTAAATAAACTGTAGACTAGAATTTTTGCATCTATTTTCAAGATATGATGAACAAGGATAAATTAATTTATTCATGCAAACTGACATTATGAAATGTGTTGTAAGACCGCTCAATGTGGCGCTACAAACTAACTAGGAAATATCTTGGAGATTTACAGATGAACATGCAAGCATTCATGATTTTGAATGTTATTCAGCCAGAGAGTTTTTGCACAAATTTAATATTCAGTACAGTAATTTAAACTGGATGTGTTATTTTCAGTACAGTTATGTAAAATGAATATGTTACTTATTATGATTGTCAATTTCTCAAGAGACATAATTGTAGTAGATTTATACGATCACTTTTGCAGAACAAAACACACAGAACTTTTTTCTCTGTGTGCATCATACACTTGTAAATGTTTTATACCACCATAGTTACATATTTTCCATTGATGACTTGTACGTCGAGCACAAACATGAAAATATGTGAAGCGGATACATAAGCAAATACACATGCATCTGCACAACCTATTACATATTTTCCAAGGTGTGTGAAGTCGAGCACATACATGAAAATGTGTGAAGCTGGACACATACACAAAAACACATGCATCTGCCACTACCTATTACATATTTTCCAAGGTGTGTGAAGTCGAGCACATACATGAAAATGTGTGAAGCTGGACACATACACAAAAACACATGCATCTGCCACAACCTATTACATATTTTCCAAGGTGTGTGAAGTCGAGCACATACATGTGAATGTGTGAAGCAGGACACATATGCAAATACACATGCATCTGCCACAGACATAAAAACTAAACTAAGTCAAGCTCAGACTGGCTCACTGGGTGAAGCTGGACTCATACATGTTCTCATACATTTTGCAAACTGCATCTTCACATATATTCTAATAGATTTTTCAGCATTTTTGTGTTTGTGAATATGTAAATTGCATCATTTTGCATTACAAGTTGAAGATGTTAGCCTGTATATAAGCGCACATCAGATAGCCTTTTATGTACTTTTTTCCCCACATTTTCAATTCAATTTAAACTACAAAGTTTATTTTGTATATGTACATGCACCATAAAGAATAAATAATATTGTACTGATATTATATTTTAAAGCGAAATGGGACCTCCATTTCATAAGCAGAAATGTGAAATTTATATACCTATCATCTATATTTTTTTTATAATTTTGTCTTACATGTATCTGAATATTTGAAAGAAAACAAAAGTCAAAGATAGCTCAATATAATGTTTATATTCAAGGTTATAACTGGATATTTGTGCTGTATGATTTCTGACTCATCATATGATGAGAAGCCATAATACAGAATATTTTAAGATCATTTTTGTTTGGAAAATGAGAATTGTCAATATGCCATTTTTTTTTTCCATTGTTATATGTTAAATTACTGTATCATTATTAATATCAATTTACATATAAAAAATCTATGCCATCCAATCCAGAGAGTTGTAGGCAATCCTTGTGCGCATAATAGTTATTTTTTTCCGCGCTTCGTAGTATAGTGGGAGCACATTGTATGATAGGAACACATATTAATGGTTTTGCCTGTATATGTGGGCGTGGCCGAAGGAAGGCCAATGAGAAAGGAGTATTCAGTAACGTGTTAGAATCATTCTAAGCCAGTGCTCTTCAATAAACACATGTTTTTTGTTGTTTTTTTTTTTGCTTTATATATAATGTATATCATATTTGTATAAATATACTGGAAATGGAAATAACAAAACTGTTGAAATGTATTTTAATTTCGATTTTTTTTACATGTAAATATTATAGGGTGTTCATGCATTTTTTAGTACTGCACCGAATGTACGTCCGGCATTCTCCCTTGAGACATTATTTACATAGCGACGGACACAGGTTTTCCATAGTTAACCATCTATGGTTTTTTCCTGGGCGGTTTTTAATGTCTGTGATAGGGGTATAATTTATTACATTTAAAATATTTTACAAATACATTGCAGTGCTTTATTGTTTCACAATCAATGTAATGTTTGTTCAATATTTATGTATTGTTATAAAAAAATGCCATCTGCTCCAACTAAGCTAAACTGGCTTGCAGCATAGGTGTTGTTTTATTTGAGGTGTAGTCTGTCAAATAATGATGAGTCGAGAATATACTAAGAGGGTCTCTGAGGAAACTTGCCCTTGAATGTTTATGTAAAATCTGAATAAAAAAAATTATCAAACTTTGTAATTTTCAATCTTTGTCTTTTTATTGCCTGTTTTAGTAAATGATACATGTGATCTTGTATTGTTTGTAACAGTTTATGGTCAACATTTATAAAAAGGAAGTTAAAACAGAAAAGCTTCCAGTATTTCTTTATCAAAAGCAATTAGAAATGAGTTCTCCCTCTATCTGACGTAAGCAAATCAGATAAAAGTTTTACAAATCATTAGGAATTTAAGTTTTGTTGTACCTGTATTCTGATTTACATTTTTGATTGTCCCTCTGCATTATTTCAAGTTGAAAAACATTTAAATTTGTTTGATTCCGTAGATGACCATTTCTAATACTAATTTCAACTGGAAGTGGAAACGAGATAATTAAAATATATCTTTGACATTTGTCTTAAAATTCTGGGTATCGACTAGATCAGATTCTTTAAACTAACAGTGAAAATCCAAAGTATAAGTGTATTAAACAATCAGCATTTAAATAAGGCTTTGATAAAATATGTATATTTAATGAACTTTAATATGGCATTAAAGGTGAAAGGTTATATTTAATTATCTTTTCGTTTAAGTAAAGGTTAGCTTTACACCTTTATTTTTTGTAAAGTTAATACAAAGATGACCTTGCTTTTTGGAGCACCTTTAATAAAATTTACTTTGCAAGTAAAGTTTTGTAAAGGTGTTTTTTCAAGCAGTGCTCATCGCTACTGTAAACAATTCATTCATCACGCCGAAAATGTTCATGATTCCGCTAAACTAAGAAAGTTAACACATGGTTTATCATCTCATAACAAAAAGCAGTCCTGTCCAATGCAGGAATGCTCGAGTTAAAGAGGAAAATTCAGGAATTATTTTGCGTCGGCCATATTTTGCCGTGAACCTAAGCGACATTTTGTAATTAAGGTCTTCCGTTTCAGACGGAAGACCTTATAGAGATTCTACTGTTTTTTTCTTTTTAAGGTCTTCCGTTTCAGACGGAAGACCTTATAGTGATTCTACTGTTTTTTCTTATTATTAGGGTCTTCCGTCTTCAGCGGAAGACCCTTCTATTATTCTTCGGTTTCTTTTTTACCTTTATTAGGGTCTTCCGTCTTCAGCGGAAGACCCTTCTATTATTCTTCGGTTTCTTTTTTACCTTTATTATTATTATTAGGGTCTTCCGTCTTCAGCGGAAGACCCTTCTATTATTCTTATGTTTCTTTTTCAATTTTCTTATTAGGGTCTTCCGTCTTCAGCGGAAGACCCTTCTATTATTCTTCGGTTTCTTTTTTACCTTTATTATTATTATTATTTTTATTCTTTTTTCTTCTTACAAAATTTGTGCAGACGATTTCTCGGAGATGGCTCGTTCGATTTGCTTCAAATTTTCACAGTCGATGCGTTTTCATCTGAAGTTAATTCCGGCAAATTTTTTTTTGGAAATTCACTTCCGGTCGGGAGTTATCGCCCTTTGATCAAAATTTGGAGGACCTCCTTGTCTGTGATGGAACTCAAAAACGGCTCAAGCTAGAAAGCTGAAATTTTTAGTGATGATAGAGGACATGTTGCCACGTTGCAACATGGTCAGGATATTTTCCGGAAGTGCCTAGTATGGAAGCTCGGTAGGGGTCAAAATTTAGGACACGTTTTATGAGTGATTTTTTGAGACATTTTGTATCATATCTTTTAAAATATAAATATTTTGTTAAAATATACTGAACAACATTTGTGCAAAATATCAAGATCTTTCAATTGATATCAAGAAAAATGTGCTGACTCATCAAATTAAGGGCTGAAAGGGGCCAACAGTTTTTATTCAATAACTTTTTAAAAGTCAATATTTTGTAATACATTACTGAAGCAAAGATGTTCATCTCAACCATCTACAACTATTTATTATGATTTCCATGTCGTATGGTACATAATTAGGGGCCACAAGGGGCCAGAATGCTAAATCTTTGATGCTTTATATCTCGAAAGGGAGAAATATTTTGATAAGCAATATTGAACAAAAGTTGTTCAAAATAATGTTCTAAACAATATGCAACCTTTCATTTTTTGCTAAACGTCCCCATTAAGGAGTTGAAGGGTTGGCCCCTAAAAATTTCTTTTTCTAATATCTCAAAAACGAAAAAGAATTTCTGAACAATTGTTGAACACAAAATGTTCAAAATCTTAAGATCTTTAAGATGAGATCCCGAAAAAGGGGCTGGGCACTCGAATTAGGGGCCAAGAGGGGCCAAAAGTCTTCAATCGATAACTCTTTATCGGTTAATATTTTGTAATACGTTACTGAAGCAAAGATGTTCATCTCAACCATCTACAACTATATATTATGATTTCCATGTCGTATGGTACATAATTAGGGGCCACAAGGGGCCAGAATGCTAAATCTTTGATGCTTTATATCTCGAAAGGGAGAAATATTTTGATAAGCAATATTGAACAAAAGTTGTTCAAAATAATGTTCTTAACAATATGCAACCTTTTATTTTTTGCTAAACGTCCCCATTAAGGAGTTGAAGGGTTGGCCCCTAAAAATTTCTTTTTCTAATATCTCAAAAACGAAAAAGAATTTCTGAACAATTGTTGAACACAAAATGTTCAAAATCTTAAGATCTTTAAGATGAGATCCCGAAAAAGGGGCTGGGCTCTCGAATTAGGGGCCAAGAGGGGCCAAAAGTCTTCAATCGATAACTCTTTATCGGTTAATATTTTGTAATACATTACTGAAGCAAAGATGTTCATCTCAACCATCTACAACTATATATTATGATTTCCATGTCGTATGGTACATAATTAGGGGCCACAAGGGGCCAGAATGCTAAATCTTTGATGCTTTATATCTCGAAAGGGAGAAATATTTTGATAAGCAATATTAAACAAACGTTGTTCAAAATAATGTTCTTAACAATATGCACTTTTTCATTTTTTGCTAAACGTCCCCATTAAGGAGTTGAAGGGTTGGCCCCTAAAAATTTCTTTTTCTAATATCTCAAAAACGAAAAAGAATTTCTGAACAATTGTTGAACACAAAATGTTCAAAATCTTAAGATCTTTAAGATGAGATCCCGAAAAAGGGGCTGGGCACTCGAATTAGGGGCCAAGAGGGGCCAAAAGTCTTCAATCGATAACTCTTTATCGGTTAATATTTTGTAATACATTACTGAAGCAAAGATGTTCATCTCAACCATCTACAACTATTTATTATGATTTCCATGTCGTATGGTACATAATTAAGGGCCACAAGGGGCCAGAATGCTAAATCTTTGATGCTTTATATCTCGAAAGGGAGAAATATTTTGATAAGCAATATTGAACAAAAGTTGCTCAAAATAATGTTCTAAACAATATGCAACCTTTCATTTTTTGCTAAACGTCCCCATCAAGGAGTTGAAGGGTTGGCCCCTAAAAGTTTCTTTTTCTAATATCTCAAAAACGAAAAAGAATTTCTGAACAATTGTTGAACACAAAATGTTCAAAATCTTAAGATCTTTAAGATGATATGAAAAAAGAGGGCCGATTCCTAAAATTAGGGGCCGTTAGGGGCAAAAGGCCGATTTTTTAAAGACTTTAATGTTCAATGTCTTTTTACAGATTGTGGTAAATCATTATTTTAGAATGAAAATCGCAATCAAAATCTTATCTCATCTCATCAAGAATTGGACGGAAGACCCACTCGTTGCTCGCAACGAGATCTCATCTAGTTATGTCGCCCCGAACGAAGTCGGGGACGACATATTGATATTGTACGCATGTTTTTTTTATCCAGGCTGTTTCTCGGAGATGGCTGGGACAATCTTCCTGAAACTTTCCTTCAAGGACGATCACTGGTTGTAGTTGTGCAGTGAGGTCGTTCAGTTCCAATATGTCTACCGTTGCCATGGAAACCTGTAAAAAGCGACAAATTTTGTCCGAGAGTGTTCTCTCTGGTCCCTTAAACGTTCGTCATGAAACTTTTCTTATTTTAATGATTAGTATCTGTAGTTCTGCAACTCGTATTTAAAATTTTCATATAATCGATTATTGCCATGGAAACCAGGTGAAAGTTAAAATTCTTTAATTTCGATTTTCTCAATAACTACTCAGGCAATCGTTTTGAAACTTTCAATGTTTATTCCTTGCAATGTGTCAAAGTGATTTCTACTTTCAAAATAATTGTAATGAGTCGCTCACGGTTGCCATAGAAACGAAACAGAAAAAAAGATTCAGATGTACACATGTGTTCTCCAAGGTCTAGGTCAAAGGGTCAAAGTTCGTCGTATCCAATAAAAGTTCTTTTCACAAGGATTACATATTTGAAATACGAAAGCCCTAGTACTTACCGTTCAAACGTTATGGCTATTTACTATGTTCAAGACGCCCCCCCCCCCTCTTTTTATGAAGCACACAGCCAAGTAGAATACACAGATATAACATATACAACTTACAAGTAACTTTTTAAAATCTTCATTCATAAAATTCAGTTCCCGTCATGTGATATTTTGCCATCATTCATTCTCCTTCTGTTTTGTCTCTTGAATTTATAAATATTTTATTTTATCTATATAAAAAAAAATAACGATTGTCAGCTGCATTTATTATCATTTCGCGTTTTCTTGTATATCTATCACTTGTATATTATTCATTTCATTAGATAGTGCAAGTATAAATTAAAAAATTGGTACGTCATTTCCATAGTTTTTATTCATTCATAAATTCTTTGATCCGCTCCTGATGGTTCGCAAAGCCTTGATCACCACTGTATACAAAACATTCATCTCGCCGAAAATGTTCATGATTCCGCTAAACTGAGAAAGTTCACACATGATTTATTATCTCATAACACACATCAGCTCTCTGCAATGCAGAAATGCTCGAATTGAAGGGGAAAATTCAGGAGTTATTGATGAGAAAAATTCAGGAGTTATTATGTCGCCCCGAACGAAGTCGGGGACGACATATTGATATTGTACGCATGTTTTTTTTATCCAGGCTGTTTCTCGGAGATGGCTGGGACAATCTTCCTGAAACTTTCCTTCAAGGACGATCACTGGTTGTAGTTGTGCAGTGAGGTCGTTCAGTTCCAATATGTCTACCGTTGCCATGGAAACCTGTAAAAAGCGACAAATTTTGTCCGAGAGTGTTCTCTCTGGTCCCTTAAACGTTCGTCATGAAACTTTTCTTATTTTAATGATTAGTATCTGTAGTTCTGCAACTCGTATTTAAAATTTTCATATAATCGATTATTGCCATGGAAACCAGGTGAAAGTTAAAATTCTTTAATTTCGATTTTCTCAATAACTACTCAGGCAATCGTTTTGAAACTTTCAATGTTTATTCCTTGCAATGTGTCAAAGTGATTTCTACTTTCAAAATAATTGTAATGAGTCGCTCACGGTTGCCATAGAAACGAAACAGAAAAAAAGATTCAGATGTACACATGTCTTCTCCAAGGTCTAGGTCAAAGGGTCAAAGTTCGTCGTATCCAATAAAAGTTCTTTTCACAAGGATTACATATTTGAAATACGAAAGCCCTAGTACTTACCGTTCAAACGTTATGGCTATTTACTATGTTCAAGACGCCCCCCCCCCTCTTTTTATGAAGCACACAGCCAAGTAGAATACACAGATATAACATATACAACTTACAAGTAACTTTTTAAAATCTTCATTCATAAAATTCAGTTCCCGTCATGTGATATTTTGCCATCATTCATTCTCCTTCTGTTTTGTCTCTTGAATTTATAAATATTTTATTTTATCTATATAAAAAAAAAATAACGATTGTCAGCTGCATTTATTATCATTTCGCGTTTTCTTGTATATCTATCACTTGTATATTATTCATTTCATTAGATAGTGCAAGTATAAATTAAAAAATTGGTACGTCATTTCCATAGTTTTTATTCATTCATAAATTCTTTGATCCGCTCCTGATGGTTCGCAAAGCCTTGATCACCACTGTATACAAAACATTCATCTCGCCGAAAATGTTCATGATTCCGCTAAACTGAGAAAGTTCACACATGATTTATTATCTCATAACACACATCAGCTCTCTGCAATGCAGAAATGCTCGAATTGAAGGGGAAAATTCAGGAGTTATTGATGAGAAAAATTCAGGAGTTATTATGTCGCCCCGAACGAAGTCGGGGACGACATATTGATATTGTACGCATGTTTTTTTTATCCAGGCTGTTTCTCGGAGATGGCTGGGACAATCTTCCTGAAACTTTCCTTCAAGGACGATCACTGGTTGTAGTTGTGCAGTGAGGTCGTTCAGTTCCAATATGTCTACCGTTGCCATGGAAACCTGTAAAAAGCGACAAATTTTGTCCGAGAGTGTTTCTCTGGTCCCTTAAACGTTCGTCATGAAACTTTTCTTATTTTAATGATTAGTATCTGTAGTTCTGCAACTCGTATTTAAAATTTTCATATAATCGATTATTGCCATGGAAACCAGGTGAAAGTTAAAATTCTTTAATTTCGATTTTCTCAATAACTACTCAGGCAATCGTTTTGAAACTTTCAATGTTTATTCCTTGCAATGTGTCAAAGTGATTTCTACTTTCAAAATAATTGTAATGAGTCGCTCACGGTTGCCATAGAAACGAAACAGAAAAAAAGATTCAGATGTACACATGTGGTCTCCAAGGTCTAGGTCAAAGGGTCAAAGTTCGTCGTATCCAATAAAAGTTCTTTTCACAAGGATTACATATTTGAAATACGAAAGCCCTAGTACTTACCGTTCAAACGTTATGGCTATTTACTATGTTCAAGACGCCCCCCCCCCTCTTTTTATGAAGCACACAGCCAAGTAGAATACACAGATATAACATATACAACTTACAAGTAACTTTTTAAAATCTTCATTCATAAAATTCAGTTCCCGTCATGTGATATTTTGCCATCATTCATTCTCCTTCTGTTTTGTCTCTTGAATTTATAAATATTTTATTTTATCTATATAAAAAAAAATAACGATTGTCAGCTGCATTTATTATCATTTCGCGTTTTCTTGTATATCTATCACTTGTATATTATTCATTTCATTAGATAGTGCAAGTATAAATTAAAAAATTGGTACGTCATTTCCATAGTTTTTATTCATTCATAAATTCTTTGATCCGCTCCTGATGGTTCGCAAAGCCTTGATCACCACTGTATACAAAACATTCATCTCGCCGAAAATGTTCATGATTCCGCTAAACTGAGAAAGTTCACACATGATTTATTATCTCATAACACACATCAGCTCTCTGCAATGCAGAAATGCTCGAATTGAAGGGGAAAATTCAGGAGTTATTGATGAGAAAAATTCAGGAGTTATTATGTCGCCCCGAACGAAGTCGGGGACGACATATTGATATTGTACGCATGTTTTTTTTATCCAGGCTGTTTCTCGGAGATGGCTGGGACAATCTTCCTGAAACTTTCCTTCAAGGACGATCACTGGTTGTAGTTGTGCAGTGAGGTCGTTCAGTTCCAATATGTCTACCGTTGCCATGGAAACCTGTAAAAAGCGACAAATTTTGTCCGAGAGTGTTCTCTCTGGTCCCTTAAACGTTCGTCATGAAACTTTTCTTATTTTAATGATTAGTATCTGTAGTTCTGCAACTCGTATTTAAAATTTTCATATAATCGATTATTGCCATGGAAACCAGGTGAAAGTTAAAATTCTTTAATTTCGATTTTCTCAATAACTACTCAGGCAATCGTTTTGAAACTTTCAATGTTTATTCCTTGCAATGTGTCAAAGTGATTTCTACTTTCAAAATAATTGTAATGAGTCGCTCACGGTTGCCATAGAAACGAAACAGAAAAAAAGATTCAGATGTACACATGTCTTCTCCAAGGTCTAGGTCAAAGGGTCAAAGTTCGTCGTATCCAATAAAAGTTCTTTTCACAAGGATTACATATTTGAAATACGAAAGCCCTAGTACTTACCGTTCAAACGTTATGGCTATTTACTATGTTCAAGACCCCCCCCCCCCCCTCTTTTTATGAAGCACACAGCCAAGTAGAATACACAGATATAACATATACAACTTACAAGTAACTTTTTAAAATCTTCATTCATAAAATTCAGTTCCCGTCATGTGATATTTTGCCATCATTCATTCTCCTTCTGTTTTGTCTCTTGAATTTATAAATATTTTATTTTATCTATATAAAAAAAAAATAACGATTGTCAGCTGCATTTATTATCATTTCGCGTTTTCTTGTATATCTATCACTTGTATATTATTCATTTCATTAGATAGTGCAAGTATAAATTAAAAAATTGGTACGTCATTTCCATAGTTTTTATTCATTCATAAATTCTTTGATCCGCTCCTGATGGTTCGCAAAGCCTTGATCACCACTGTATACAAAACATTCATCTCGCCGAAAATGTTCATGATTCCGCTAAACTGAGAAAGTTCACACATGATTTATTATCTCATAACACACATCAGCTCTCTGCAATGCAGAAATGCTCGAATTGAAGGGGAAAATTCAGGAGTTATTGATGAGAAAAATTCAGGAGTTATTATGTCGCCCCGAACGAAGTCGGGGACGACATATTGATATTGTACGCATGTTTTTTTTATCCAGGCTGTTTCTCGGAGATGGCTGGGACAATCTTCCTGAAACTTTCCTTCAAGGACGATCACTGGTTGTAGTTGTGCAGTGAGGTCGTTCAGTTCCAATATGTCTACCGTTGCCATGGAAACCTGTAAAAAGCGACAAATTTTGTCCGAGAGTGTTCTCTCTGGTCCCTTAAACGTTCGTCATGAAACTTTTCTTATTTTAATGATTAGTATCTGTAGTTCTGCAACTCGTATTTAAAATTTTCATATAATCGATTATTGCCATGGAAACCAGGTGAAAGTTAAAATTCTTTAATTTCGATTTTCTCAATAACTACTCAGGCAATCGTTTTGAAACTTTCAATGTTTATTCCTTGCAATGTGTCAAAGTGATTTCTACTTTCAAAATAATTGTAATGAGTCGCTCACGGTTGCCATAGAAACGAAACAGAAAAAAAAGATTCAGATGTACACATGTCTTCTCCAAGGTCTAGGTCAAAGGGTCAAAGTTCGTCGTATCCAATAAAAGTTCTTTTCACAAGGATTACATATTTGAAATACGAAAGCCCTAGTACTTACCGTTCAAACGTTATGGCTATTTACTATGTTCAAGACGCCCCCCCCCCCTCTTTTTATGAAGCACACAGCCAAGTAGAATACACAGATATAACATATACAACTTACAAGTAACTTTTTAAAATCTTCATTCATAAAATTCAGTTCCCGTCATGTGATATTTTGCCATCATTCATTCTCCTTCTGTTTTGTCTCTTGAATTTATAAATATTTTATTTTATCTATATAAAAAAAAAATAACGATTGTCAGCTGCATTTATTATCATTTCGCGTTTTCTTGTATATCTATCACTTGTATATTATTCATTTCATTAGATAGTGCAAGTATAAATTAAAAAATTGGTACGTCATTTCCATAGTTTTTATTCATTCATAAATTCTTTGATCCGCTCCTGATGGTTCGCAAAGCCTTGATCACCACTGTATACAAAACATTCATCTCGCCGAAAATGTTCATGATTCCGCTAAACTGAGAAAGTTCACACATGATTTATTATCTCATAACACACATCAGCTCTCTGCAATGCAGAAATGCTCGAATTGAAGGGGAAAATTCAGGAGTTATTGATGAGAAAAATTCAGGAGTTATTATGTCGCCCCGAACGAAGTCGGGGACGACATATTGATATTGTACGCATGTTTTTTTTATCCAGGCTGTTTCTCGGAGATGGCTGGGACAATCTTCCTGAAACTTTCCTTCAAGGACGATCACTGGTTGTAGTTGTGCAGTGAGGTCGTTCAGTTCCAATATGTCTACCGTTGCCATGGAAACCTGTAAAAAGCGACAAATTTTGTCCGAGAGTGTTCTCTCTGGTCCCTTAAACGTTCGTCATGAAACTTTTCTTATTTTAATGATTAGTATCTGTAGTTCTGCAACTCGTATTTAAAATTTTCATATAATCGATTATTGCCATGGAAACCAGGTGAAAGTTAAAATTCTTTAATTTCGATTTTCTCAATAACTACTCAGGCAATCGTTTTGAAACTTTCAATGTTTATTCCTTGCAATGTGTCAAAGTGATTTCTACTTTCAAAATAATTGTAATGAGTCGCTCACGGTTGCCATAGAAACGAAACAGAAAAAAAGATTCAGATGTACACATGTCTTCTCCAAGGTCTAGGTCAAAGGGTCAAAGTTCGTCGTATCCAATAAAAGTTCTTTTCACAAGGATTACATATTTGAAATACGAAAGCCCTAGTACTTACCGTTCAAACGTTATGGCTATTTACTATGTTCAAGACGCCCCCCCCCCCCCTCTTTTTATGAAGCACACAGCCAAGTAGAATACACAGATATAACATATACAACTTACAAGTAACTTTTTAAAATCTTCATTCATAAAATTCAGTTCCCGTCATGTGATATTTTGCCATCATTCATTCTCCTTCTGTTTTGTCTCTTGAATTTATAAATATTTTATTTTATCTATATAAAAAAAAAATAACGATTGTCAGCTGCATTTATTATCATTTCGCGTTTTCTTGTATATCTATCACTTGTATATTATTCATTTCATTAGATAGTGCAAGTATAAATTAAAAAATTGGTACGTCATTTCCATAGTTTTTATTCATTCATAAATTCTTTGATCCGCTCCTGATGGTTCGCAAAGCCTTGATCACCACTGTATACAAAACATTCATCTCGCCGAAAATGTTCATGATTCCGCTAAACTGAGAAAGTTCACACATGATTTATTATCTCATAACACACATCAGCTCTCTGCAATGCAGAAATGCTCGAATTGATGGTGGCATGTCAGATTCGTTTTTCGGTAGAACCTCTAAAATGAAAGTGAAAGAGGGAAATTTCAGAGTTCTCACTGGCGTTACAATACACAATATAATTCGGCTGATCTTCTTCATAAATTACATTTCCCAAGCTTTTATCATAGGAAAGATACTGCCAATTAACAAGTATGAGGCTCAGTTCAGTACATCTGCCAGATTTCTTTTATGCAAGTCTGCAAATTGAGGAACTTGTAATTTTCCTGCACTACTTTCTTCTCCTACCGATTCTAAAAATAATGAGTGGGATGTACCGAATTAAGGTCTTCCGTTTCCAATGGAAAGGACTGATATAACTCAATGGTTGTTCAAACTTAGCTTATGGACTTTTGTTTTAGTGATGATAAAAATGAAAGTCTTGTCTAATACGGGGCGACATATGCTATTGCTTGCAATAGCAGACTTTCTAGTTATTATTCTTTTTTTCTGCACAAATTTTGTGCAGACGATTTCTCAGAGATCTTTTGATCGATTTGCTTCAAATTTTCAGAGTTGGTGCAGAATTATCTGAAGTTAATTCTGGCTTAAGGATTTTTTGAAAATCACTTCCGGTCTAGAGTTATCGCCCTTTTCTTAAAATTCAGACGACCTCCTTGTCTGTGATAGAACTCAATAACGGCTTAAGCTAGAGCGTTGAAATTTTCAGTGATAATAGACGACATGTTGCCATGT
>NW_026918273.1:0-14544 GCF_032062105.1 Saccostrea cuccullata
TTTATTTTCATTTTTAGCAAACGACCCGCATTTTTGCTATACCGACAAAGGAGAAAATTACAGGGGAACAGTGAATATCACTCGACGTTTTGATAAATGTTTACCGTGGTCAGAAGTCAAACACTGCCCAAGTAATACCTATAAGCCGATGTAAGTCTGTAGTAAATTTGTAATTTTTTACTGGATCTGGATAAAAGAATATGTTTTAAGCAGTACTTGAATTTTTTCGACTTTCTTAACTATGCTATCGTGCATTTATAAATCATGTTTATGAATACAGTGTTAAAGTCAGCATGTCTTAATAACAATTTTCCAGGGATCTAGATGACGATCTGCTCGGTAACTATTGTCGGAATCCTGGTCACGGCACCAGACCTTGGTGTATTACCAACAAGTTTTTGTGTACTCGTGATTACTGTGATGTGTGTGGAATCGGTACAGTATTACATTTGTATAATATTTGAAATTTCATTCTACAATCATGAAATGTTTTAAGTATCATGTTAATCAGTACCTATGGCTTTTAGTAAAAGAAAAATTGCATCATATATATGAGGTACATATATTTACATCAACCTTAATATTCATTTTTCGTCTTATTAAGAAAAGTGCTACGATATATTTGACGATTGTGGAGAAAGAACAGTTGAAATATCGAACTGTGAACTAGACCCTGAACTAAAACGAGGTTGCAGATTGTCGTGCAATATGTGTGATAGACAAACACAAGATGGAGGTAAATAGTGCTATAATAGCATTCAGGATTTCTTGAAATCAACAATTTGTGTTATATTGCAAATTTGAAACTGTAGTTATTTTTCAAAACTAAATAAACCCTGCTTAACCTATCATACTGCAGATGAAAAAAATCAATTTTTTTTTTTTTTAAGTTGGAACAGTGAGATGTTCGAAGCCAACCATTCCATCCGACTCTAAAAGTGAATCATTGAAGGAAACATATTTTGTTGATGAAACTGTTGAACTGACTTGCGAATCAAACGACTTTGAAAAACAGAAAATTACCTGTCTAGCTGATGGCTCTTGGTCAAACGCTGGCTTTGTTTGTGGACGTAAGATTTTTAGGCTTCAGCTTTTTTTCCTTAATGTTTACAAACCTAAGATAGAGCATAATGTATTCTATCCTATAATTGTATTTGAATTGAATATATATATTATGAATTTTTGTAGTTTGAAAAGAGATTGGACATTTAATGTATACATGTATAATAACTATTGTGCAATTATGCAAAACAAATACAGGTTGTAAAACAGGATGGACACCGTTCCAGGGCAATTGCTATAAAGTTTTTGAAGAGGAAGTGGACCGTAGCACCGCAGTCACGCGTTGTGCGGATGAAAATAGTGCAAAGCTTGTCTCCAGTAAAAATATCCAAGAGAATAATTTTTTAAGAAGTTTAGTGTAAGTTGACTTGCTTCCCTAAATTAGAATCTTATGCATAATAATCGCCACATATATACTTGTCACATTAAAATTAAAATGGTTGAGTTTTGAATTGTATTACAGACAAGATGGCGTCAACTTTTGGATTGGTCTTGAAAACGGGGCCTGGCCAGATGGAGAAAAAGTGCAGTGGACTAATTACAAAAAGAGTAAACTTTATATATATATATATATTTAAGTTCTTTGGCTCTGATGTAACATTGTATTTAACCTGCAATGATTTTTTTTCATGCCAGGTGAAAGATCTAAATTCAATGTCATTAACAAGTATGACTAATAATTGGTTAGGTACTTCAAAAAGCTGTGCCTACATGTCTGACAGAGATGGAAAATGGCGAGGAATATCTTGTGGTTCAGCATTCTATATATCTTTTGTTTGCACCTATTCACCACCAGGTATGTATTTATATTTTAAACTACATGTGGTTGATAGTTGTGAATGTTATCCAAAATAAAATCATTAGAATATAAAGAAGATGGGGGAACAAGGCGGGTAGAATGCCTATAGAGTCCGGTATTAAGAAATATCCAGTATGTGAATTGAGTATTTCAATTAACCTCAAATTATTGAAATTTTTGAAATTATGAGAAAAAAAAACTTTTTTGAGAGAAAAAAATCTCATAAATAAATTTCTTTCATAAAATTGATAGGTGGTATTCGTGGGATTCGAACTCTAGCAATAAAAATCCGACGTATCAATAGCATACTGCTTTGAGACTAACGCGTTAACCGCTATGCTACACGCGTTAACTCATGGTGATTTTGGGCATTTAAATCATGTTTGTGATATGACATGCGACTTAATGGACTTAAAGTATTTCTCAGAAAGATGTGAATGTTGAGACATAAAAGTGTATTTTTAAGGTATAGTGGGTCTTCGCTCCATGTTTTTGTAAACCAAAAATTGTGTATTTTATTGCAAACTTTTAGGATCATCTTTCAGAAAAATGGAGCGAAGACCCACTCATATTGAAAAATTTTGTTAAAGTACGAGAAAATGATCTTTTTTGTTCTTTTTAGTGTGTGTAAGCTTTTTAATAGGCAAATATTTTCGTTTTTTTTTTTTGTTTTTTTTTTTTTTTTAGATTTTTGTAAATTGTAGAGATTTAATACATAAAGAATTAAAAAACTTTAATATTAGATGAAATATCAGTTTTAATAAAATTTGGATTCACTGGGCCAGAAAAGCTGAAACTTTTGTGGAAGCATCCTGGTATAGTGTAGATTCTAAATTAATGGGGAATCAAAGTTTTACATAGAAATATATAGGAAAAATCTTGGAAAATCTTCTTCTCAAGAACCACTGGGCCAGTAAAGCTGAAACTTATGTGGAGGCATCATGGTATAATGTAGATTCTAAATTGTTCAAATTGGGGAACCAAAGTTTTATATAGAAATATATAGGAAAAATCTTTGAAAATCTTCTTCTCAAGAACCACTGGGCCAGAAAAGCTGAAACTTATGTGGAAGCATCCTGGTATAGTGAAGATTATAAATTGTTCAAATCATGATAGGGCGGGGCCACTTCAAAGTTTTATATAGAAATATATAGGAAAAATCTTTGAAAATCTTCTTTTCAAGAACCACTGGGCCAGAAAAAGTGAAACTTATGTGTAAGCATCTTGGGGTAGTGTAAATTCTAAATTTTAGAAATCATGACCCCCAGGGGTAGGGTAGGGCCATTATAGGGAATCAAAGTTTTACATATAAATATATATCATACTGGGCCAAAAAAGCTGAAACATATGTGCCCATGGAAGCATCCTGGGTAGTGTAGATTTTAAAATGTCTAAATTATGATCAGTGGGGTAGGGTGGGGATACATTATGTATAACAAGGGTAAAATCTGGTAAAGAACAGAATGGTCAAAGCTTCTCAGGTGAGCGATGTGGCCCATGGGCCTCTTGTTTTTTTTTTAGATTTTTGTAAATTGTAGAGATTTTACATAAAGAATACTTTAATATTAGATGAAATATCAAATAAAATTTGGATTCAATTGAGATTAATGCACTATAGGCACTTCGCCAGCCCCCATCTTCTTTCAAATGTCAGAAATTCATACTATATTCAATTGAATAGAAATCTTTGAAAACTTTAATCTAAAAGATATTCTTCAGAAATTGAACTTTTCCTCAGAAAAAGCCAGATAAAGAATAATATTTTGCACTATATGTATCAACAATATCGCAGAATATATAGTTTTGTCTTGAATAGATAGAAAAATATGTGAAGATGCCACGCCAAATTGCAACAAATACCTGGAATTGGATCCAAAAGCATGTGAAAATGACGAGTTTGAGTGGCATACCTGTCCAAAAACGTGTGGATACTGCGATAATGTACAAGGTTTGGAAACGTGAAAAAATAATTTTTTTTCTCCTGTCATACTGTATTTGGTGATATTTTTTAAATGAAGGAGACGGTCTTAAGTCTTATCAGCTTTAAATGAACATAAGATAATTTTTTTTCCGAAAATGAAGACAACTGTGTTATACCAAGCGTGTCTACTGAGAGCAATGCGGAAATTGTCACAAGTGCTGGCGCTCTTGGAATAGGAGACGTGTTGGAATACAGATGTAAATCCGGATTCTCTCACACTGACGGAAGTCTCCACAGAGCATGTCAAAGAAGTGGGACATTTTCCGGTTCACCACCAGAGTGCCAAAGTAAGATACAAGCATTTTTATAATAACCCTCTCCTTCATTTGTTTTGTCGGACCAAGGTCAAAGAAATGTCAATTTGAATCTTGCAAAAAGGGGTTATTATGATATTACAGGTTCTAGTACTGTTCCTGAACCAAACAATGATGCTCCCTTGGTACAACTTCGCCGAAATCATTACACAAGATACTCCTACACGGGCCTAAATGAAAACATGAGCATCAAAAAGAGCGGGAAGATTGTCAAATGGCGTTTTTTTACTGAGACGAAGGGAACTTTCGGTCTTCAAGTCTTGAGGCCAACCTCAGTAGACAAAACGTTTGTATATTCTAGTAAAAAGCTTGTACTTTAGGGTAAAATCAATCAGGTTCCCTTTATTCTATTAATTTTATTTGGAAGAGGGGATCCTTAATACCTTTAGAGACAAGAAATCTCACCATTGGTGCTTCTAGGGCCTCGTGTGTTTGACATGTTCATGATACATTTGTTTTATTTGATTGATGAGTAAAAAAACAATTAATAGGAATTCAAAAACATTGTTTTAGTTTGAATTTGGGAGTTGGGGGTACTGACGGAAGGTGGTGAGGAATGCGCACTTTTAAAACATGTTTTCTAAATTATTTTTATTAGAAAACTTTTATAGCTTTTGAAACCAGAATTGACTAAGCATATGATTCAGTTCTGTCTTACTGTATTAATATAGATTCACTCTGATTGGTCAAAACGAAGTAACAGAAACCTATGTCGGTGGAATTAATACATACGAAGTTCCGGTGGAGGACCAAATTGAGGTGAAGTCAGGGGACTTAATTGCTATCTTCCCCCTCCAAGGAGTGATTCCTTATGATACATGTAACGAGGCAGTGGAAGGGGAAACATATGGGTCACCTCTGATGTCGGTGAAGAAAATTTATTCCTTATCTGGTTGGGATATTTCGACCGATTACACATTCAAGGAAGTGAAAGACACATGTAGAATTGTCCCCGTTACTGCCTTTATCCAGTAGATAAGCTATATACTTGCCTTAGTCGTATACATGTACTGGATAAGGACAGGCGACACTTTTCTGTTTTGTTTTTCATTTGTAGTTTTCTTTCCTCTTCAAATGTACGAATATATTTCATATGGAACGATTTTCCTTATTTAGAATTTATTCAAATCTTTTCATGGTAAACGACTTGAAAACTAAATCTTTTTAATACATTGCAATAATAATATAGATAACATTTTCCTTTGTATGAAAAGTAGAATAAAATCACATCATTAAACTTTGTTTAAGATAAACTAATGAGTGTTAAATTAATACAGTGTTTTGTGTTTTTTTTTAGAAGAAGGTAGAATTCAAAATGAAAATATGTGTGAAAAAATTATATTAGAATATACAAGAACATTTACAAGAACTTATTCAAAGACACTCTATGTCATAATACATGCATAGTTCCGGGCTAGAGTCTTTTGCATACATATAGGTACTAACTGTTCCTTCGTTATAAGCATTTCATTCAGAAATGAAAGGTAAGGTATTTTTTTTGGATGTTACTTTTAAAAACCACGTGTAAAGGAGGATGTCAATACGTTTGAGAACCTGTTAAAGCAATGTATAGACGCAATGTGTGGCATGTTTATCTAGAGAAAGTTAAATTTCTTCATGAATGGAAAATTCTAAGAGTTTATGAGAGGTTGAGAAGGATCAAAATATCATCCTGGTATTTCTGCATTGAATTGTTTTCCCTGAAATCAGGGCCCAGAATCAAACCAATAAATCTAAAAATAAAAATAAATACCAAAACACAGATCGCCACTGATATTTTCATGAAAAAAGTCGTGGCTCCTCTTAGAAAAAATACAATCTTTTATACGCACGATTTTAAGAATTTTTGTTGATATAATAACATATTACATTGTATTTAAATAATCGAGGAGAGTATTCCTCTATTGTCATTGACTTTCTTCTGAAAAAAAATTAATTCCTATTTATTGCAGTTGTATTTGAAGGTTAAAATTCTAAAAAGGGATGTAAATATTCTTCATCCAGATTGTTTCTTTTATCCCGGAAATTGAAACGTTGAACGTGTTATACCGTTCCACTAGACGTCATTAAAGAAAAAAAAATATACACAAAATATAAGTTAATCAAACATATACTAGCTGTATACACTTACAAATATTTGTCAGAGATTCGAAACGTCTAAGTACACACAGGGCTACACATACAAGGTTACGAGATACATGTACAGGTAGTTTGTCCGCGGCCACTTCACCTTAAAAATTTTCCAGCGAATTAGCAAGATATTATGATAAATACCCGAGCGCCGAAAAACACACACTTTTGGAATAAATTTTACTCATTTTGAATAAATTTCTTTTTATCTCAGCAAAATTGTATGTTTCTGTAATATTATTACCTGTAAATTTTAGTCTTAGAGAAAAAATGTCTTTATTTTCACTTAGATATTAATTTATTGTTTATATATTTTCTAACAGTATGACACATAAATGTGTCAGCTTTTGTAAGATTAGGTAAATCTTTTTTCTTTTTTTTACTTTTCAAACTTTAAGATCACTGTGTCTTTGAAAACATTGTGGCTATCCTCTCCTTAAAATAACGGATCATGTCACATTGAATGGCTCAGATGATTGTTCAAAGCACAAAATGTATATGAATCAAATCCATAAAAGAAACGGGAGTCAGCTTTAGAAAATGATTTGTTTTAAATTCATATACATTTTCATAATGTATGTATGAGAAAAAATAAAGAAATATTGAATTGTCAGAAAGTATATAAACGCACAGGCTATAACATTTTGTATAAGGAATCGGAAAATGTATCTTAAAACTTGATTTTATTCAATGACTAGTTTTTTTTCCATTAGAAAGGCATAATGACTGTATTTTTATACGTCATTTACATTAAGAAAACCCAGGGATTGCCTACTGTAAATTTACGTCTTTTTGTAAAAAAAATTTAAGGAAAAACTCCCATGGACAGACTTCTAGGCGAGACATTATTAATGATTTTATGATAAAGATTAATATTTAATTTAGTTGCCTTTTACTATAACTTTATTAATATTCACTAGTATAGATTGTTCATCATATAGATGTATAAAATACACTTTTATATATATATATATATATATATATATATATATATATATATATATATATATATATATATATATATATATATATATATATATATATATATATATATATATATATATATATATATATATATATATATATATATATATATATATATATATATATATATATATATATCGGTATAGAATTTTTCTCCCATAGATATCCTCCTATAAATTACTTGATGTACGTTTCGTACATGTATAATATGTGATTATGATATATTACCCTGAAATGAGTACAGGTTATATAAACCATTAACCACAAAAAATGAAACTTTCACAGAGTTAATCATCCCTGTAGATTACACAATACAAGTAGAAAGCAACGATTGTGCTCCAATGGTCCCAATTTAAGTTCTGTTCCACTAACTTTTATTTCGGTTGCAAGACAGCAGGTAGACACAGGACCAACGCGTTGAGGCTAATAAGATGCAGGTCGTTTGTCCAACCGCTTTGTGCTCTCTATTTATAATTGTGCGTTGGACATCAGCTGGGCATAGTGGACACATGAACGACACAAATCGAGAACTTTTGGAAAATTTGTTGCGTGCTTTGAATCAAGATGTTGGACAACAACAAAAGGTAAATTATTGTACAGTTATACAACTTGATAAGTTTTTCTTTGGATTTGAGCAAATGATATTTTCCCTTTTAGTACAGTCGATACGTTCCTTAATAAAATGTAAATTTCCCCAAGATTTTGACATTGAAATATTGCTACTTATACATGTTTACTAAAAAAATATTGAGGTACCTTATAAATTACCAGGCATTTGTGCAAGATAACAGAGGGTAGTTTTCCTTATATAATCCTTTTGGGGGAAAATAATTTTCCAATATCAAATTTTTTAGTGTTTCGATTTTTTAAAGCTGTTTAGAAACTGGTTTAGAAACTAGAATGTAATTAATTTTTTTCATACATTACGAAGATATACAAAACATAAACTGATGAACGTTTCGTCTGATCTTAAAAGCTGTAAAAAAAAATTACCTTAATTATAAATTCGTGTTTTCAAATTCGTTACACTTTGGTCATATTTTATCATTTAAGAATCCACTAAAGGCAATTCTGCATTAAGGTTCTGTACATGTATTAAGGTTCTCCATCGCTAATAGGACATTATTCTCATTCCTTAAATATCCATCACGTACCGGGGTATATATTATAATACCCTTATAATAATTCAAAGCATTTTACAGTAGAAAAGGATTAACCAAGAAAAAGTTTCAAAAATGTAATTAACTATGCAGTGATTGATTAATGAATTCAAATTTTAATGAATTTTTATATATTTTCTGAAACAAATAATTACGAGTAATATATCAGACTGAATAGATATTTATTGACTGTCGATATGCATATGATATGGATATGCTAATCTTTTGACTAAGGAAAATGCAATGTAACAAGTACAGCAAACGCCTAATGCCCGGTTGGTGTACGGGGTATGCATTTGCACTAAATTTGTTTTCACAAACACAAATAAATGTAGTCAATAGAAATGTTATTATAAGACAATAAAACGTGTCTTTCCATAAGATATTTTGTTTAAAGGTCTAATAGAGATCAACAATGCAACATCAAAACAATCTACCAGATGACATGAAAACTTTATCTACAATAAATGAAAAGCTAAATTAATGCAAAGCATTAAATCGACTGCAAAAATCATATATAGCATTCTAAAATATTTCCACAAGAAAGAATCCAAAGAAAAAAAGGCAAGTAGGAAAGTATATGATACATTATGTTTTCACTTGCTTTACTGTTCTGTGTAATTTTTACACTTTGATTTCACGTGATCATTTGTAAAATATTAATAAAAATAATTAATTGGACTGATATTATTATATTATTTGATCTAAGACAAATGCAACAGGTACCTGAATGCTGATAAAAACGATAAAAAAAACTCGAGGTACTGTGAGCAATGAACTCGCTAAATGATCCTTCCCGCCTTCTATATGAATATAATGGCAGTGTCAATATTTTTTCTATGGGAAACCCAAAATATGTGTCATATCAAAAAGTAAAATAAAAGGTGCACAATGGCATTATGTAATAAAGATTCTTTGAAAGTTTCATCAAATTTCATTCAGTGGTATAAGAGTTTCGGATAAGAGATGTGTACCCCAAAGCGTAACAGACTGACGGACGGACATCCCGATTACTATATACCCACCCGCTTTTCAAGCAGGGGGTATAAAAAAGCGTACACGTAGTTACGTACTGATACGGATTGTTGTTACCTGCTTGATAATGCAAACCAGTGTTACATATCACAATAAATGGAAAAGGCAGGGGAAAAATCATTTGTAATTCTAATGTGTTCTAAAAAAATTAAGTTTTTGTTAAACATTTTTACTTATTATAATTTTATAAACATTTTACTTATTATTTTAGACACTGTTATTCGTATCTGGAATACGTTTGATTTTACATCTTAAGCATACGCAGGTTGGGGAGCAGTTCATGTAACAACTTTTTATAAACTCATAAATAAAAAAATATCTGAAGAGAAATGGAAAACAAACTGAAATGTTATAATTGTCAATTAGACTAAATTCTAAGCTAATTTTAAAACTTTTATTGATATCTTTTACGCATGTTTTCTGTAGGGATTATCCCATCGCAGCAATGCAAAGAATAACGTCTCATTTCCCTGAGTGCACATTCTAACACAATTACAAATAGATCAGCCAATGCTGCGGCCGATAATGAAAGAAAAAAAAACTCATTTATGTTTCTTTTTCGAACCAGAACCTCTTGCTGTAAGGAACCTTGGTTTATACACTGTTCAATCTCATCCGAAGGACTGGATTAAATTGATTTAATCAAAAAGAATTGTTTTAGAATATAATTAAGCGGTTAGCTAGCTAACCGCTTTATGGCATGGGCTCTAAAAAACCGGAAACTTCCATAAGGCGCTACCTATCGACATCGCTTTATCGCACGTAACCTTATCCTTCTGCAACCAAAACCGGAAACTTCCACAAGGCGCTACCTATCGACAACGGTAACTTCAGCAAAGCGCTTCCTATGATTTGTATACTGTTGGCGTAATACGCCCCCTGGTGAGAGATTGACAATATGCTGTGTATGAAGAGTGGCTATTATAACGGTTATATCGAATTCTTATTAGTATTTACCAAAGCATTGACAATACTTAGAACACTTACTTCAAAGAACTGAGAATTAGGTACATCGTGCGATCGCGATTTATAGCAACTGTTAGTTTATTTTTGAAAGTTGAACGATACGGTTAATTATACAGCAGGTTGAAGGTTATTACAGACTGCAAAAACATCAGCAAATCTCTCGATCGAGTTTGATTTTCCTTGCCAAAGTATTAAGAAACACCATTTATTAAGTTAAGTAATACCTGAAAAACGCTTTTATAAAAACACCGAATGCATCTGTAAGTTTTACACTTTTTGTAACGTTTTTATGGAAACAATAGGATTACCTCCACAATGAAACATTTGTTTTTCTTCTCTTTTCTTCTCTTTTCTTCTCTGTCTAATAAACAGATTATAAAAGCTCTGCTCCCAGGGGTAAATTCTCTACTCCGTCTTTGATAATTTATTACAAACGATCATAAGGGATCACTTACTTTTAGGTTTGAAAAAAATAATGGGGCACTTATAGTAGTAAAATTAATTTTGAAAAAAAAAATGGAGAAATATATATTAATTAATCAGCATTGTGATCCTCTTCTAAAAATCAACCGATATTATTTTCACAGAAGCAATCGCTTAATGGTAGCTTAATGGTGACTTAATGGTGGCTTAAAGAAGTTAATTCCTTTAAGCCACCATTAAGCTGCAACTTACAGGTGCTTAATGTCCAAACTTCATTAAGCTGCCATTACGCCACCATTAAGCTGAACTTACTGGTGACTTAATGGTCAAACCCCATTAAACTTTTAAGCATCTTATATAGAATCTTTGAACTAACTTTTAGTTGTTTTAATATCATTTACGCAAAATCTATTCCAACTCATAATTTTGTCTCGATCGTAATTTCTACGAGTTTTTTGACAACATGCAGAAACTGAGAACAAAGTTAGCTAATAGCCACAGGGGCTTGCTCCCAGAGTCTAATAATTATTTTTTTTTTAATCATTAACAGTGATAATAAAACAAGACATCCTTTATCAGTACCGTATATTATTATTATTTTTAAATAAATCATTATTACATGCGTTGTTTTTATTTTTAGTGTATATGATTTTTAAAAATAAATAATTATTTTAAGTCCTTGTGAAATATCTTAAATTTTCAATACCCAAAATCAATTTGTTCTTAAAAGTATCTTTATCCATGAACACAAAATACATATTACTTTTTTTTAAAAATGGTGTTTATATTTCATGTGTTAAAAGAAACATTCCCCTACAGAATTCACGGGAATATAACTTTAAGTCATATAATCTCATGAAAAAAAAATCGTTGTATTTAATTTTTTTTTGGGGGGGGGGGGGGGGGGGGGGGTTACTGGTATATAAATGTTTAGTTTTCAAAGATTGACTTTTACCAGGGACCTATATAGGTCCCTGCTTTTACATCATGAATAATTTTAATTAATTCGTTATTTTTTTTTTTAAATGCAGCGGTAAGTATCTGTCAAAATCTAGTCGGTCTTCAATGATTGTTATTTCAAAATCGATTTTCAGAAGAACAGCCGATCAGACTAAACATGACATCCGACCACATTTATACACATTGAGAAACGGGGTAAGATTAACAGATTATCAGTGTACAGTACACCGACTGGTCAGACAATAGACCTTAATTAGTTGTCCCCCGTCCCCGGTTAACTAACAGGAAACTACACATACACAGCGTACACTGACAGATTTTGATGATCAATTATTTTTACAAAATTTAAATTTAACGCAAGCATATAACAAATTAAAAATTATGATTCATCGTAAAAAGTCAATTATTTTGATACCCATTATGATACAAAAAGAATTGAAACTGAATATGATATTCTAAAAAAAGTTTTTGTAGACGTAATTAACCAGGTAACCCTTACGCGAGGATTGTCACTAAATTGTTGACACAGAAACCGTTAATATCCGCAGTAATATTAAAAAAAATAGTAGAATCTGTTTTTTTCGTCTTAAATAGTTTCTTTTTCGATGATAGATTTTTGTGTTTTATCTATAATTAATTTATTTTCAATCATAATTTAATGCTTACATGTATAAAATTTTCGAATAACAGAGCGAAGAACTCAACCACATTACATCAATCTAAAAGCCGAACTCAATGTAGAAATATTAATGTGATATAAGCCTTTCAAAAAGATCCACAAATAAAATTGTTTATATTTTGATTAATAAATCAATTCTCGACTTTTGGAAACGTTCAACAAAATACTAGTAAATACTTTTACAAGTCCAAACAAATTTTGAAAAAAATAAAGTTTAAATATTTAATATTTTCCTTTTTATTCAAGTTTTTTTTTTTTTGAATTTTGAATTTCGTTCTTTTTCATTAGTTTTACTAAATCAAGATATGTGCGAATTCTACATTTATAATATTGATAACAAATCACTTTAAAAATAATTTTTTACCCATATAAACAATATTATCGACTGCGTATTGTGACTTAATGGTGGCTTAATGGTAGCTTAATGGAGTTTGGACATTAAGCACCTGTAAGTCTAGCTTAATGGTAGCTTAATGGTGACTTAATGGTGGTCTAAAAGTTACCATTAAGGACCTGTAAGCCACCATTAAGCTACCATTAAGCACCCATTAAGGAGTTTAAATTGGCTTAATGGTAACTTAATGGTTGTGTAAATGTTACTTAAAGGTGCTTAATGGTGACTTAATGGTGACTTAAAGACAACCATTAAACCACCATTAAGGACCTATAAGCCACCATTAAACCGGACTTAAAGGGTGAGTTTCATCTTGTGTACTCCAAATCCATTAATCTAAAGAATTTAACTTGTCATTTTTTTTAGTTGTTTGCTATAGTAGGCTTTACAATTACCTAATTTCAGATTCAATAGAGCATAAAAGACAATTAAATTTTCAACATCAACATAATTGTTTTCATCCAGAGAACAATTGGATGCCATCAAGAGAGAACTTTTAAAAATGCACTTCCTGTCTTTCAAACTGAATAAATCTCATGTTTAAATTTTGAAACATGCATTTCAATCTAATTAAAATTTATTTAAATGTTTCAAATCCGCTACCGCTTCTGAAACATCTAACATCCCATTCGGGGTCACATCAGAGCGACCTTTCGATTATGAATACATGTACAAGTAAACACAAACACTTTGACCATTTAGATTCAAGCCTCGGTAAACAATTCTCAAATTAATTCCACGGCTACATATCATCATTATTGATACTGTCTTACGTTGAATTAAAGTAATTTTGGAATAAAATTCATGTATAGTCTGCAGTCTGGCATCTGAACGTGAATAATGCAAACGAAAGAGCACAAACTATACAAGATACCCCACACGTCATACATAACACAGCTTTTGCAATGCATATTTTGCTTACTACAAAACTCCTCGGGTGTTTTGGTTCGGTGGTGAAAACAAGAAACCCATCTGAACTATAAGCCAAGATTTCGGAGGAACCATTTTCTTTGGCTAATCAAAGATTCACTCTTACATGACCCCAAATAGGATGTTGTTAGATGTTTGAGAAGCAGTAGCGGATTCGGAACATCTAATTTTAATTAGATTGCATCCATCTGTGACATCAGTTTGGAATGTTATTGGTTTTAATTACTATTAAATAAAGTATTACAATGTCTGGGGTTTTTTTCTCTGATGACACTGGACAAAGATATGCATACTTAGATATCATCATTTTATGCACTTTTTTCGGTACATATTAGATGAAAGCATGCTAACCGCTTTTCAGTACTTTCAGTACTTTGATTTTTCGTTTTCGTTTTTTAACATCAACTCTCTCTCTCTCTCTCTCTCTCTCTCTCTCTCTCTCTCTCTCTCTGACGATATTGATTATTGAACCTGTGTCTGAATCTGCGCTTGTAATCTGGTAATTGTGTTCTGCATTGAATCTAATTTACAGACACTCCTTATTTGCTTTCTGGTAATACTCCTGTAATTTATATCAACGACAATTTTCCATCTCTTTAAATCTATTTTATCTCATATTTTCAAAATGACATACGCATCTCTGGTTGTTATGAACAATATTTCTTTATAATGATTAGTGATTATAATATAGATGTTGATCCCACCAGTACATGTATTTCAAATGTAT